>NC_053022.1:135723112-135751778 GCF_003073215.2 Triticum urartu
GGAGTTTTAGCTATGTCGACTGCAGGGATAATCAAAGTCTCCGCTGCTTGCCCCGTCTTCGATGGAACTGAATATCCCTACTGGAAGAATAAGATGCGCATGCATCTTGAAGCCATTGACGTCGACCTATGGTATGTCGTCGAGAACGGCGTTCCCAAGGCTGGAGAAGGTGTCACTGCTGCTGATGTCAAGAAGTTCACTCAACTGGACTCCACTGCCAAGAATATCATATGTGGTCATCTGACCAAAGGACAGTATGGCCGTGTGAGTGCTTTGAAGACATCCAAGCTAGTCTGGGACTGGCTCTCAAAGGTCAATGAAGGCATCTCAACCCAGAGAGATCAAAGAATCAGTGTTCTTCGCAACCTCTTCAACCGCTTCAAGCGAAATGACAATGAGAATGTCCAGCACACATTTGACCGGCTCACTGACATCACAAATGAGCTTCAAGCCCTCGGCGCCACTGAGATCACCAAACATGAAATCGTCAAGACGCTGCTGAGATCACTTGATAGTTCGTTTGACATCCTGGCCCTGATGATTCAAGAACGTCCTGATTTCAAGACACTCGATCCGTCTGACATACTTGAGAGGCTCAACACACATGAGTTTCAGCTTTCTGAGAAAAGAGATATCTACGGTCCAAACTATGGGCGAACTCGTGCCTTGAAGGCAAAAGCTGTCTCCTCATCTGAAGAAGAATCTGACTGCAGTTCTGATGATCCTGAAGACATTGGAAGAGAACTTGCAATGCTAGTGAAGAAGTTCCAAATTCACTAAGAAGAAAGGCTTCAGGAAATCTTCACGATCAAGCTCAAGGAATGATGAAGCTTCTGCTCATGACTACAAGAAGAAAACATGTCACAAGTGCAAGAAAACTGGACACTTCATCTCTGAGTGTCCACAGTGGGACAATGAGAACAGAAGGAAGAAGAAGAGCAAGGAATATGATTCTGACGACAAGAAGAAGAAGAAACTCAAAGTCTTCTTCCAAAACTTCATCAAGGTCTTCATCACACAAGAAGAGCTCATCTGGCAAGGCACGTGCGTTTGTTGGAAAGGAGATGGATTCAGAGGAGGAGTCCGCATCTGAGGAGGCAGAGGTGGAGTCTGAGGAGGAGTCTGATTCTGGCATTGCGAGTCTGGCTACACGCATACGTCGCCAAGTCCATCTTCAAATACTGAAGACAATGACTGCATCACCGATCACCGACGCAAATGACAAGAACGACTCCACTCCTACCTACTGCTTCATGGCACGCGTGCCAAGGTAAACACACGCACAACTCGCTATGAAACTTCTAGTGACGATGACTCTGAATGTGATTCAAAACCTAGCTACAAAACACTTGCTAAAATTGCAACTGAACAACAGAAAGCTATGGAACATATTCAAAAATTGTTAGACAGAAGCGATGATCTGTTGGGTGCTGAAATGACTCGATCTGAATCCTTAATTGAAGACATAAAAAACCTTCACGTTAAGTATCAGGAACTTGAAGATCGTCATGATACTCTCTCAACAACTCATGAAAAGCTTTCCTTTGATTATCTTCAATGGAAGCAAGAACTTGAGAAATTGAGGGTGGCTCATGAAGATCTTCAAAAGGAAAACGAGTCACTTCGCACTGAACAGATCAGTCCCGCTCAGGAAGGATTTGAACCACCATGTCTTAAATGCATTGAGCGTGATAATGCTGCTTCTGTTGCTGAATGTTCCACTGCTACTACTGTTTCAATATCTTCAACTGTTGATATGGTAACTAACCCCTCTGCTGAGGATACCACTGCTATTGCTGATGAGAATGCTAGGTTGAAGACATTGCTTGAAACAGGGATGTACAAAAGTCTTGAAAGGGCATCAGACATTATGTGATGTCCTTAAGAAGCAGATTCTGAACCGAAACCCTAGGAAAGAGGGTGTTGGGTTCGTGAGGAAAATTAATGCAGATGGGTACTTACTGGAAACCTGAGCAGTACCACCCGCCCAAAACCACATGGGTTGCTGCAAAGGAATCCTCAGCAGATCCATCCAATCTGTCTGGCTTCACTTGTTGCTAACCCCATATCATTGATGAATCCTTTGATGCAAACTATAAACTGTTTAAGAATCAGAATGATGAAGTGTTTGCCAGGTACATTGGTACTAACTGCAGGAATGGACCGCCTATGAAGAAGATCTGGGTTCCGAAAACATGTCTGGAAAATCTTCCTGTGAATGTCTTCATGACACCTCACTTGAAGAAGACAAACCTCAGACCAAAGGCTTCATATGGTCCAAATGCTTCATACAAACAGGGGACTCACCTGAGTCGCACTAACGCAAATGTTTTGCAGGGGAACCATACTCAGGCATATGAATATGAGAGTGGTTCATCGAACCGTCATGTTCATATGACCAAAATTATTCTGCTTATTCCTATGAGTATTATTGTCCACCTGCTAGACTGTTTGCTAAGGTTTCAAAGCCAAAATTCTCAGATGCTGCACTTAGACTTATAGCTTCTAAGCCACCCTTGAAGATGTGGGTGGTTAAGAAAGCTTAACTCTCCTTTGCAGGGAAAGGTCTCCAGCACAAAAACAAAATCTTCTGATGCTATTGCTGGGGACCATAAAAATCTTGTGGGGCGCAAGATAAAATGCCCAAATGGCATCATTATGTACTTCGTTCCTGAATCGCATGCTACTCTCCCCATTAGTCCTAATCTGGATCTAAGTTTTCATAACCCACTGGTTCGTCAAATGTTTATGCTTCACAACACTCTTCGTGAAGCCTATCCCCCTAACTGCACTGTAGGGTACGATACCAGCGACTTCAAAGTCTTCAGAATGGATTATTGACAGTGGGTGTACAAATCACATGACTGGCAGAAGAAGCCTTCTTATGGACTCAACTTTACGTCCATCCGACAAGAGCCACATTACATTGCTGACACTGGTAAAAGTAAGGTATTGGGTCTAGGTAGAGTTGCAATCTCAAAGGATCAACACATGGATAAAGTCATGCTTGTTGAATCCCTTGGCTTCAACTTAATGTCTGTCTCAATGCTTTGCGATTTGAATATGATTGTAATGTTTGGCAAATATCGCTGCCTGGTGCTAATGGAATCTGACAAATCTCTAGTGTTTGAAGGGTATAGGAAAGGTGATTTGTATGTGGTAGATTTCTCAGCAGGACCACAACTTGCAGTATGTCTTCTTGCAAAAGCTTCAGAATGCTGGCTTTGGCATCGAAGGCTTGGGCATGCTGGCATGAGGAACCTCCACACCCTTGCGAAGAAAAAGCACGTCATAGGCATCGAGGGCGTCAAGTTCAAGAAAGATCACTTATGCGGTGCCTGTGAAGCAGGGAAGATGACAAGGGCAAAACATCCTTCGAAGACAATCATGACCACTACTCAACCCTTCGAACTGCTTCACATGGATCTTTTCGGTCCCACTCACTACTCAACTTTTACTACTTCTGCATGCCTCTATGGCTTCGTAATTGTTGATGATTATTCTAGATATACTTGGGTGCACATAATCCTTTACAAGACTGAAGTGCAGGATGTCTTCAGACGCTTCGCAAATCGAGCTATGAACAATTTTGGCGCCAAGATAAAGCACATCAGAAGTGACAATGGCACTGAATTCAAGAACACTGGCCTTGATACATATCTGGATACCTTGGGGCATCACACATGAATTCTCAGCTCCATACACGCCACAGCAGAATGGCGTCGTCGAACGCAAGAACAGAACACTCATTGAGATGGCCAGAACGATGCTAGATGAATACAAGACTCCAAGAAAATTCTGGACTGAAGCCATTGATACTGCATGCCATACAATCAATCGTGTTTATCTTCACAAGCTTCTGAACAAGACATCTATGAACTCCTAACTGGCAAGAAGCCAAATGTCAGTTATTTCAGAGTATTTGGCGCAAAATGCTGGATCAAGGACCCACACCACACCTCAAAGTTTGCACCAAAAGCACATGAAGGCTTCATGCTTGGATATGGAAAGGATTCGCACTCCTACAGAGTCTTCAATCTCTTCCACTACAAAGTGGTTGAAACAGTGGATGTGCGATTTGATGAAACCAATGGATCACAAAGAGAGCAATTGCCAAATGTGCTAGATGAAGTTCCAGCAAATGAATCAATCAAGCTTATGGGAACTGGAGAAATTGTACCTTCTGAAGCTCAACCTGAAGAAGAACTTATCATCTCAGCACCTGATCCACATGAAGACAATGCTCAGCCTGAAGATATACCTTCAAATGACCACATAGATCAGCAAGAGCAAAGTCTTCGCCCCACACACCCTCGTGTTGCAAATGAAGTACAAATTGACAAAATACTGGACAGCATCAATGCACCTGGTCCACTCACTCGTTCAAGGGCAACTCAGCTAGCAAACTTCTGTGGGCATTTCGCATTCGTCTCAATATCAGAACCCAAGAAAGTTGAAGAAGCCTTCATGGAACCTGAATGGATTCAAGCTATGCAAGAAGAGCTTCAACAGTTTGAGCTGAATAATGTATGGGAACTGGTTAAGCGTCCTGATCCACGGAAGCACAACATAATAGGCACCAAATGGATATACCGCAACAAGCAAGATGAGCATGGTCAAGTTGTCAGAAACAAAGCTCGTCTAGTTGCTCAAGGATATACTCAAGTGGAGGGCATTGACTTCGATGAAACATTTGCTCCTGTGGCTAGGCTTGAAGCCATACGCATACTGCTGGCCTATGCAAATCATCATAACATACTTCTATATCAAATGGATGTGAAAAGTGCCTTTCTCAATGGCAAGATTGAAGAAGAAGTGTATGTTGCACAACCACCTGGCTTTGAAAATCCAAAACATCCTGATATGGTATACAAGCTCAACAAGGCACTGTATGGCCTCAAACAAGCCCCCAGGGCCTGGTATGATACACTCAAGTACTTTCTGAAGAGCAAAGGCTTCATACCTGGTTCCCTGGATCCCACTCTTTCTCGAAGACATATGATGGTGAACTGTTTGTGTGCCAAATATATGTGGATGACATTATTTCGGCAGCACCAATCAGAAGTATAGTGAAGAGTTTGGATACATGATGCAAGAGCAATATCAGATGTCCATGATGGGGGAGCTGAAGTTCTTTCTCGGTCTTCAAATACGGCAACAACGCAACGGCATCTTCATATCTCAAGAGAAATATCTTAAAGAGTGCCTGAAGAAGTTCGGTATGCAAGACTGCAAAGGCTTCACAACACCAATGCCAGCCAAGCATCATCTAGGTCCCGACGACAATGGTAAAGAGTTCGATCAAAAGGTATACCGCTCCATGATTGGGTCTTTGCTTTATTTATGTGCATCTAGGCCAAATATCATGCTTAGTGTTTGCATGTGTGCTCGATTTCAAGCGACACCAAAGGAGTCGCATCACTTAGCTGTGAAGCGAATTCTTCGATATTTGGCTCACACCCCAACTCTAGGATTATGGTATCCAAAGGGCTCAGAGTTTGATCTGGTTGGATTTTCGGATGCTGATTATGCTGGTAGACAAAGTTGATCGCAAGTCTACATCAGGCACATGTCACTTTCTGGGACGATCACTTGTATGTTGGTCTTCAAAGAAGCAGAACTGTGTATCACTCTCCACTGCTGAATCTGAATACATTGCTGCTGGATCTTGCTGCGCTCAGCTTCTGTGGATGAAGCAAACACTCAAGGATTATGGCATTCATCTGAAGCAAGTGCCACTTTACTGCGACAACGAAAGCGCCATCAAGATTGCCAACAACCCAGTTCAACACTCGAAGACAAAGCACATTGAAATTCGTCATCACTTTCTCAGAGATCATGTTGTGAAGGAAGACATTGATATCATACACGTCAACACTGAAGAGCAATTGACAGATATCTTCACCAAGCCCTTGGATGAGAAGAGATTTTGCAAGTTACGGTGTGAGCTAAATATCTTGGAATCCTCAAATGTCCTGTGATCAGGCACACATCCTAACACTTTAGCATATTGATGACTTAGATGTGCAACACACGAAGTAGCGTATATCTTCAAACAATGAAGACATACATTCTAAGTGTGAATACATTAATGTGGAATTTGACTTCGGAGCGCCACGATAATTGTGCGCCGTGTCTGGGTCTAATACTTCCTATACGGTGGGTAACGCCACCACCAAACGTTCCATTTTGAAGTGTTTCTCTCATGGCGTTACCTCTCAATGTCTTCACAATTGGTTTGGTTTTCATTCTCAATATGTCTTCATGATTATCTTCACTGCGTTGATTATATGGATATATATGTACTGATGTTCTGTCCTCTACAGCATTCACTTATAGCTATGTCTTCTTGGTTGAATCTTTTGAACTAAGTGAATGTGATCGGACCCTAACCTCTCTATGCTTTCTATCTCAAACTCTATCTCTCCAAGTCATATGCATTCTGTTGAAACTGTCAAATGTCTTCACTGTGTCCTTGTCAGCTGAAGACATAGTGACAACCATAAAAGTCCGTTTTTAATGCTCATTCCTCCACATAAGATCCGGAGAAGAAGGAACGACCGCCCGACAATTTAGGCGTGCGTGGGACATGGAACAAATCCCAATCTTCCTCTAACTGGCCACGCGTGCCTCAAATGCGAACCGCCAGGGGTACCTGCGTAATAGCGCAGTGCCGCCTCTATCCCTATAAATACACGATTCACTGCAGTCATTATCTCCTTCTTCGACCCTCGCACGAACCCTAGCGCCACCGCTAGCACTCAACGACGCCGGCGACGAAGCGCTTCACTGCTGCAACCTCTCCGATGCCGTTTTCACGCCGACAGCGGACATCGCTCTCTCCGCCGTCGCTATAGGTGTATTCCGTTGCCAAGTTAGGGCACGGAGGATTGAACTGCTCGACCTCAACTCTCACTTCGTCTAGCAGTTCCAAGTGTGGTAAATAAAACCTCTTTTTACAGCCTCTTTTGATCCCATAGTTCAGTCACTTTCTGCCATAAGGAGTTTCTCTTCACATCACACCAGTTAAATCTCTCGCTGCATCTCATAACATGCCTAGTATATTCACTTGTGCTTCATAAAGTAGTTAGATTCCTCACTTGTACTGATCTATGGGTTCGTACAAATCTGGAACCAACTTCTTATCTATAAGTGAATGTCTTCGCATAATGAGGTCAATGTCTTCTAAACCGATTTATCTTCAAAATCTTCTGAGAATGCATATGACCTCTTCCCCTTCCCTCGCACCTTAATGCTGTCACAGGTACATGTCCGTGGAGAATCCTTGGTCTCATAGTCTGCATTCATTTGCAGAGTACTTGCAGCATCACATCAACTCGCCTGAAGCCAGTTCTTGCAAAAGGAAGCCTTTGAAGCCTTTGAACATCTTGAAGCCTTCCAAGTTATTCATGGCTTCAGAAACAGCAGCAAGGAAGGGAGGCAGACAGCGACGTGGTGAAACGTCCAAAGATCTGCCTGATGAATTGGCAGAGATGTACAAAACTGATCCTGAAGAAAGCTATGGTCAGCGCAAGACACGAATCCAATGGATTCGAAGATATTGGGCAGAGCAATGGTTCCACTACCGCTTCGTCACTCAGGAATATGCGGAGAAGTGCGCCATCAAGAGACCGTGGGGAGACGTATTATACAAAAATCTCGTACCACAGGTCCAGAGTCGAAGCCCATTGCTCAAGGTTCTATTCCATGCATGTGAGAGACCACAGCAGCTGAGCACATTCCGTCATCACTTCTCTGGTGCCGCGATGATAATCTCTTCAAAGCGCAACTTCAGTTTGCACAACAGTCAGCGAAGATAAAAAGAAGAAATTTGGGCTTGACTTCAACCCTGGTCCCTCCTCACCAAGGGCAGATGGCACACGCAACGCCGATCCCAATATCATCGGGCCGTATGCCAATCTTGCAGGCCTCATCACTCGCATCCTAGTCCAAGGGACTGCTGTGAATGACCCTCCAGCAGATACTGAGTCAGATGACGCCCCTGCTGCTCCGAAGCAAGCAGAAGAAGCCAAAAGCTCCAAAAGCTCAAAAGCCAGCCGCTTCTCCAAGATCGCAAGAGTGAAGCCTTTAGCAACTGAACCTCCTGAAGCCAGTGTGCAGTCAGAAGGCTTATCACGAGTGTCCAAGCCCCAAGAAGCCAAGAGCCTCAGCCACACACAGGCAAAGAGCTCACAGCTGTGACATTCTGCGCTGCGAAGCCATTGATCTCTCAAGCGATGAAGATCTTGGAGATGATGCTCTTGAGCAGCTCATCAAGAGCAAGGAGGAGGCTGAAATCTTCAACAATCTGCCTCTGTTTGATGTCGCCATCATCCACAACTTCATCGATGAATGGTTTGACACACCAGACATAAGCTTCAATGATCTGCAGCTACCCATAGGCCTCAGCGTTGCCTTTCAAGGTGCAATTGCTTCAGAACTTGCAATAGCCCAGCGAATTGTAGAACTGAAGCAGAAAATTGATCATGAAAAGGCTCAGTTCAAGAAGCACGTGGCCAAGCTCAGTGTGCAAGAAGTGAAAAACTTCAAGATCATGTTGCACGAGCTGAAAGAAAACTTCCTGAAGACGCGTGCCGAAGCTCAAGGCTCGCGAGAAAC
Source organism: Triticum urartu (assembly GCF_003073215.2). Taxonomy (NCBI): domain Eukaryota; kingdom Viridiplantae; phylum Streptophyta; class Magnoliopsida; order Poales; family Poaceae; genus Triticum; species Triticum urartu. The sequence continues at coordinate 135,731,732 of NC_053022.1, forward strand.
GCATGAAGACTTTGGCTGATCGCTGCGTGCAAGCCTACAATGAGGCAGAAAAGCGCAAGGCACTTGGGCGTCCCGGCATTGACCCCAGGATGGCCGCGAAGAAGAAAAAGAAGGCGCTGTGCCCGAACCTGAAGCGCCAAGGTCAGAACCTGATGCTCCGATTGTCTTCCCCGCTGCAACGACTGGCTCGAAGCCAAAGAGTCGATCAACCGCCTCACAGCACAAGAAGACACGGACTGCAGAGGCTGAAGCTAAGAAGAGAAAACATTCTGAAGCCTCTCCTTCTGAACCCATCATCAAGAAGCGCAAGACCAAGAAATCTCGGGCTGCTCCCACAGAGCCCTTGATAGTTGAACCCCTCTGCGTCCGCTATCCTGACACAGATCGTCAGTTGACTGTGCATGAACCCAACAGAAGACATTCCAGCAGACGAACCCTACGCTGCTGAAGACATTGGTCTCCAAGACAATGTGCAAGGTGATGCAGCCCTTCCTCAGCTTGAGACAAGCGAACAGATCAGTATTGGTCGTCCATTGACGCCAATCACAAAAATGCGTCGTGGGCAGATCGCCCACAGGGAGGAAGATGAGCCCCAACCCACTGCAACTCCACCAGCGCCTACACTCCATAGGCTTCGCAAAGGGCCAAGGGCTCAGGCTGAAGACATTCCGACTGCATCCACCGAAGAGCAAGCAGAAATACCACAAGCTCCAACTCCCCCGCACCAACAAGAAGCAGTTCTCAAGGAGAACGTGCCTGAAGCTGAAAATGTTGAGGCTGCCACAAACAACGCAAATGTGGAGCCCTCCCCAACAATAGCTTCCAAAGACACCGAAGCTACTGCTCCTGAACATTCTGTGCCTGAGTCTGCTGCCGGACCACAATTCAACTATCATATTGCGCACAGGCCCCAGGTCCAGAAGCCGATCCCACGACTGCCAAGTTCCCAGGTCCTGCATCAGCTCCTGGTTCCTTCAACATCAACGGCTTCAGGGCAGATAACACGTTTTTCGACCGCTCCAAGAACCCTTATTCAAGGGAAGCGGATTGTATCAGATAGGTTCTGGAGCCATCAACAGCGCAGCTATTATTCATGCATCCTTTACAACCAAGGCCGCATCTTTCCTCACAAGCGCCTTGAGGTTGAAGCTGTTGCTGGTCTGCCTGGTCTGGAAGAAGCACTGGATTGCTTCAAGCAAGTGGGTTTGCTGCCATTTATCACTGATGAAGAGCACTGGAACGAAGAGCTTCTGCTCCAGTTCTATGCCACTGTGCATATCAAAGGCTATAACAGAGATCCGAAGACATGGATTCTGGAGTGGATGACAGGCAATATCCATCATGAAGCCAATGCTTTCGACCTAATTGAGCTTACCGGCCTTCCCACTCCTGGCGAATTCTTTGAAGAAGGGTGCCAACTCCATGCTGAAGCAATTGAGAGCATATTTCAGCGTCCTGAGCCAGATACTGAGTCAGATGCTCTCAATGATGAAGCCACTGCTTCCTAATGCACCCTATCCAACTAGGTTCTTCGTTGAAGACTTAGAGTACCTGCCCAGAACAATATATCACATCATAAGGCGGACTCTATGGCCTGTAAAGGGACACTCTCGATATGCAACAATTGATGGTGCAATGAAGACTCTCATCTTCTGCATTCTTCATGGCAAATGCTCAATGACAGGATTCTCTTCATCCGTCATTTGCAGGTCTGCCTTTCAGAACTTGTTTGGATTAAGTTTATGCTCCTTGGGTTATGAGGCTGATCAAGCTTCACTCTGCAATCTCTATCAACCCTCAGCCCGCCAATCATTAGGATATTTTTGCCAGATGTGGGACACATCTGCTGAAGCAATATATCCAGAGCCGGCCAAGCACCTAGTCTTCAGAATTGCAGAACACCAGAGCTTCACTCAAAATATTGAAGGTGTTGAAGGCTCTCTCCCGATGTATCCAATGGCTGGCACCACACGTTGCCCCTGCATCAACTGAAGCCACCAACAGCACAGCTGCAAAAAGACCCAAGAAGCGCGCTCATACACTCAATGACAGAGAGCTTCTTGTGGATCTTCACCAAAAGCAAGATAGGCATCACGACTGGCTCAAGAGGCAGATGAGAAGCATCATGCAAGAAGTCAATCGCATCAGAAATCTGGCAACCAAGAATGCATTTGTCACACACGAGACCTGTCGCCGCACTTGGAAGGGCCTCACTATGATGTGCCCTGAAGCTGAACTGCATGAGGATGGCTTCACATAGCATTTCAAATTTGACTCCACGCCTCCAAGAAGAGTGGTGATGCGCAGCACACCATCACTTGAAGAGTCAGAGTTCTCTTCTTCTGCTGCCACCGTGTCTGCCCGGATTATTGAAGAAGAAGACGACGCGACATCATCTCCACCTGCTTCAACGCGCGTCGAATCTGCACCAAGCTCGTCTGCACCGCCGCCAAACAACTCCACCGACCCTGCTACGCCTGGGAACGCGTAGAAACCTCTATGTCTTCAAACCTTTTTGGTCATCACTGACAAAAGGGGGAGAAGCATATGATGGTTATAGTCTTCAAGCGGGTCACTACGGGCGGGTGCCTTCATATTTTGCTACATTTTGCTTCGTGCTAACAACTCCCGTTTTTTTGCTATATTTTGCTTCGTGCTTACAACTCCCGTTTTTTTGCTATATTTGCTTCATTGAGTTGTAACACTTAGCCTTGATGGTCGTCTGCTACCTGTTTGTCACTCCGTTTTGCGAAGATAAATTCCGCACTCATCTCATTCTGCAGACGTCCATTTTCCATTATGCATGTCATTATCTTCATATACTTTCACATGCATAGTGGATTGTCATAAGTTGAAGTGGATCTCCACAAGTACAACCTGCCATGTGCATTTGCATTCAAGAAGCAAATTACTTATATGCACATCTTCAGGGGGAGCCCTTGCAACTTATGAAGACAATTCTTTTACAATTTCACAAATTATGTTTCCCGTTGAAAACTTCAACTAGTTTGTCATCAATCACCAAAAAGGGGGAGATTGTAAGTGCATCTAGTGCCACCCCTAGTTGGTTTTGGAGTATTGACGACAAACCTAGTGAGGGACTAATGTGTTTGTGAGAATTGCAGGAAAACACAGGTAGAAGTCCCTCATTGATTCGGTTTTACTACCAGAGATGACCCCTAAAAATGTACAAAGACATTGAAGACAATGGTGGTTTATGAAGATATTCATATTGAAGACAATGACAGAGACTCCCTATGAAGCTTTTGGAACTCGAAGACCTAGATCCTTCGTAGTTTTATTTCATTCATGTTGTGTCATAGGAACCACCGTACTGTTAAGTGGGGTCGAAGAGAACCAGTCAGAATGACTGAAGTGATGCCTAATTCAAATCCTATGTCTTCGAGCGAAGACTTTGAGAGAAAATCTTGTCCAGAGTCAGACAAGTCAGCTTTACTTGTAGCCCAAGTAAAGTTGCCGTGTGAGTTCAAAATTCGACCGTTGGTACACGTGTCAGTTCCTTAGTGACCCAGGGTCATTTCGGACAGATCAGGTCGGGTTGCCAAGTGGCTATAAATAGTCCACCCCCCACAACCATAAACGGTTGGCTGCTCAGATTTCAGTGCACGACTTTTGTCGTTTGAGAGCAACCCACCTCGAAGCCTTTGAAGAAAAATTCCTAGTGAGGAGAAAAGCCCTAACCACCCAGAGCCAGAGTAAATTGGGCATCACTTAAGTCTTCGTGTCTGTGTGATCTGAAGACTTATTACACTTGAGGACTGTGCATCCTCCAGACGGTTAGGCGTCGCGTTCTGAGCATCCAAGAGAAATTGTGGATTGTCAGTGAACGAAGTCTGTGAAGGTTTGGGAGTCTACCTTGAAGACTTACCAGAGTGATTGGGCGAGGTCTGTGTGACCTTAGCTCAAGGAGAAAACGGTGAGGACTGGGTGTCTTGGACTAAGTGTCCTTGACTGGGTGTCCGGGACTGTGTGTCCTTTGGTTTAAATACCTAGCCGCTCCAACCAGACGTACAGTTGTCACAGCAACTGGAACTGGTCCAACAAATCATTGTCTTCAACGCGTCACTGGTTTCATCTTCATTCCTTTCACTTACAGTTATTCATTGTGAAGCCATTGCATGCTTGCTTTATCTTTTGTCTTCACAACATGAATGTATGATCTGTTCGGCTTCATAACTTCTTCCTACCTGATCCTTATTACACTGAAGCTGTTTGTCATTGCGCTTTCACTCTATTGAATACATGACCATGGCTGGCCTAGTGTAATCTAACTTCCGCTGCATAGTAATAGGCATAATCTTCACTGTTTGTCTTCATAACTCTCACGTTTTGAAGACTTATAAAAATCGCCTATTCACCCCCCTCTAGTCGATATAACGCACTTTCAGGGGGGCCACCTGGTGAGAACAAGACACCAGGGCGCGCCAGGGCTCCCAAGCGTGCCCTGGTGGGTTGTGATCAGCCCAGCCCACCTCCGGTGCCCATCTTCTGGTATATAAGTCATTTTGACCTAGAAAATCAGGGGAGGACTTTCAGGACGAAGCGCCGCCATCTCGAGGAGGAACTTGGGCAGGAGCACTTTTGCCCTCTAGCGGAGCGATTCCGCCGAGGGAACTTCCCTCCCGGAGGCGGGGAATCATCGTAATCATCATCACCAACAACTCTCCCATCTTGGGGAGGCCAATCTCCATCAACATCTTCAACAACACCATCTCCTCTCAAACCCTAGTTCATCTCTTGTGTTCAATCTTTGTACCGGAACTATAGATTGGTACTTGTGGGTGACTAGTAGTGTTGATTACATCTTGTAGTTGATTACTATATGGTTTATTTGGTGGAAGATTATATGTTCAGATCCATTATGCTATTTAATACCCCTCTGGTCTTGAGCATGATTATCATTTGTGAGTAGTTACTTTTGTTCTTGAGGTCACGGGAGAAATCTTGTTGCAAAATCATGTGAATTTTCTATGTGTTTGACATTTTGATGGTATGTATGTTGTGATTCCCTTAGTGGTGTCATGTGAACATCGACTAAATGGAACTTCACCATATTTGGGCCTAAGGGTATGCATTGTGGAGTAGTTATTAGATGATCGGTTGCGAGAGTGACAGAAGATTAAACCATAGTTTATGCGCTATTCCGTAACAGACCGATTGGGTCCAAAACTTTAATGCTATGGTTAGAATTTATTCTTAATACTTTTCTCGTAGTTGCGGATTCTTGCGAGGGGGTTAATCATAAGTAGGAGGTTTGTTCAAGTAAGAACAGCATCTAAGCACCGATCCACCCACATATCAAATTATCAAAGTAGCGAACACAAATCAAACCAACATGGTGAAAGTGACTAGATGAAATTCCCGTGTACCCTCAAGAACACTTTGCTTATCATAAGAAACCGTTTTGGCATGCCCTTTGTGTCAAAAGGATTGGGCTACCTTGCTGCACTTTTTTTACTACTATTGTTACTTGCTCATTACAAACTATCTTACTATCAAACTACTTGTTACTTATAATTCCAGTGCTTGCAGAGAATACCTTGCTGAAAACCACTTATCATTTCCTTCTGCTCCTTGTTGGGTTCGACACTCTTACTTATCGAAAGGAATACTTTCGCATGCCCAAAGGGGCAGATCAAACTAATATTAGTCATAAACCATATGCATCCAACAATCTGGATTGCTGCAATGGTGAGCGCTTAGAGCAACTCCAACGCAGGTACCCATTTCTTCCGCCGCCGTCCGTTTGGGTTGCCGCGGACAAAACTAATGGCCCAACGCGCCAACCCATTCCCAAAATGTGTCCACTTTGCGTCCACATGGACCCATTTGTGGGCCAAATTTGCGGCTGAAATGCGTCGGTGCGGACGCAAAGCGGACTTGCCGCGCGTTCTCTCGATGTCCGCCGCGTCCCCACCTGGCGGCCTGATGACCCACAAGTATAGGGGATCAATCGTAGTCCTTTCGATAAGTAAGAGTGTCGAACCCAACAAGGAGCAGAAGGAAATGATAAGTGGTTTTCAGCAAGGTATTCTCTGCAAGCACTGGAATTATAAGTAACAAGTAGTTTGATAGTAAGATAGTTTGTAATGAGCAAGTAACAATAGTAGTAAAAAAAGTGCAGCAAGGTAGCCCAATCCTTTTGACACAAAGGGCATGCCAAAACGGTTTCTTATGATAAGCAAAGTGTTCTTGAGGGTACACGGGAATTTCATCTAGTCACTTTCACCATGTTGGTTTGATTTGTGTTCGCTACTTTGATAATTTGATATGTGGGTGGATCGGTGCTTAGATGCTGTTCTTACTTGAACAAACCTCCTACTTATGATTAACCCCCTCGCAAGAATCCGCAACTACGAGAAAAGTATTAAGAATAAATTCTAACCATAGCATTAAAGTTTTGGACCCAATCGGTCTGTTACGGAATAGCGCATAAACTATGGTTTAATCTTCTGTCACTCTCGCAACCGATCATCTAATAACTACTCCACAATGCATACCCTTAGGCCCAAATATGGTGAAGTTCCATTTAGTCGATGTTCACATGACACCACTAAGGGAATCACAACATACATACCATCAAAATGTCAAACACATAGAAAATTCACATGATTTTGCAACAAGATTTCTCCCGTGACCTCAAGAACAAAAGTAACTACTCACAAATGATAATCATGCTCAAGACCAGAGGGGTATTAAATAGCATAATGGATCTGAACATATAATCTTCCACCAAATAAACCATATAGTAATCAACTACAAGATGTAATCAACACTACTAGTCACCCACAAGTACCAATCTATAGTTCCGGTACAAAGATTGAACACAAGAGATGAACTAGGGTTTGAGAGGAGATGGTGTTGTTGAAGATGTTGATGGAGATTGGCCTCCCCAAGATGGGAGAGTTGTTGGTGATGATGATTACGATGATTCCCCGCCTCCGGGAGGGAAGTTCCCTCGGCGGAATCGCTCCGCTAGAGGGCAAAAGTGCTCCTGCCCAAGTTCCTCCTCGAGATGGCGGCGCTTCGTCCTGAAAGTCCTCCCCTGATTTTCTAGGTCAAAATGACTTATATACCAGAAGATGGGCACCGGAGGTGGGCTGGGCTGATCACAACCCACCAGGGCACGCTTGGGAGCCCTGGCGCGCCCTGGTGTCTTGTTCTCACCAGGTGGCCCCTGAAAGTGCGTTATATCGACTAGAGGGGGGGTGAATAGGCGATTTTTATGAAAGTCTTCAAAACGTGAGAGTTGTGAAGACAAACAGTGAAGATCATGCCTATTACTATGCAGCGGAAGTTAGATTACACTAGGCCAGCCATGGTCATGTATTCAATAGAGTGAAAGCGCAATGACAAACAGCTTCAGTGTAATAAGGATCAGGTAGGAAGAAGTTATGAAGCCGAACAGATCATACATTCATGTTGTGAAGACAAAAGATAAAGCAAGCATGCAATGGCTTCACAATGAATAACTGTAAGTGAAAGGAAGTGAAGATGAAACCAGTGACACGTTGAAGACAATGATTTGTTGGACCAGTTCCAGTTGCTGTGACAACTGTACGTCTGGTTGGAGCGGCTAGGTATTTAAACCAAAGGACACACAGTCCCGGACACCCAGTCAAGGACACTTAGTCCAAGACACCCAGTCCTCACCGTTTTCTCCTTGAGCTAAGGTCACACAGACCTCGCCCAATCACTCAGGTAAGTCTTCAAGGTAGACTCCCAAACCTTCACAGACTTCGTTCACTGACAATCCACAATTTCTCTTGGATGCTCAGAACGCGACGCCTAACCGTCTGGAGGATGCACAGTCCTCAAGTGTAATAAGTCTTCAGATCACACAGACACGAAGACTTAAGTGATGCCCAATTTACTCTGGCTCTGGGTGGTTAGGGCTTTTCTCCTCACTGGGAATTTTTCTTTCAAAGGCTTCGAGGTGGGTTGCTCTCAAACGACAAAAGCCGTGCACTGAAATCTGAGCAGCCAACCGTTTATGGTTGTGGGGGGGGGACTATTTATAGCCACTTGGCAACCCGACCTGATCTGTCCGAAATGACCCTGGGTCACTAAGGAACTGACACGTGTACCAACGGTCGAATTTTGAACTCACACGGCAACTTTACTTGGGCGACAAGTAAAGCTGACTTGTCTGACTCTGGACAAGATTTTCTCTCAAAGTCTTCTCTCGAAGACATAGGATTTGAATTAGGCATCACTTCAGTCATTCTGACTGGTTCTCTTCGACCCCACTTAACAGTACGGTGGTTCCTATGACACAACATGAATGAAATAAAACTACGAAGGATCTAGGTCTTCGAGTTCCAAAAGCTTCATAGGGAGTCTTCTCATGTCATTGTCTTCAATATGAATATCTTCATAAACCACCATTGTCTTCAATGTCTTCGTACATTTTTAGGGGTCATCTCTGGTAGTAAAACCGAATCAATGAGGGACTTCTACCTGTGTTTTCCTGCAATTCTCACAAACACATTAGTCCCTCAACTAGGTTTGTCATCAATACTCCAAAACCAACTAGGGGTGGCACTAGATGCACTTACAATCTCCCCCTTTTTGGTGATTGATGACAAACTAGTTGAAGTTTTCAACGGGACATAAATTTGTGAAATTGTAAAAGGAATTGTCTTCATAAGTTGCAAGGGCTCCCCCTGAAGATGTGCATATAAGTAATTTGCTTCTTGAATGCAAATGCACATGGCAGGTTGTACTTGTGGAGATCCACTTCAACTTATGGACAATCCACTATGCATGTGAAAGTATATGAAGATAATGACATGCATAATGGAAAATGGACGTCTGCAGAATGAGATGAGTGCGGAATTTATCTTCGCAAAACGGAGTGACAAACAGGTAGCAGACGACCATCAAGGCTAAGTGTTACAACTCAATGAAGCAAATAGTTAGCAAAAAAACGGGAGTTGTAAGCACGAAGCAAAATGTAGCAAAATATGAAGGCACCCGCCCATAGTGACCCGCTTGAAGACTATAACCATCATATGCTTCTCCCCCTTTTGTCAGTGATGACCAAAAAGGTTTGAAGACATAGAGGTTTCTACGCGTTCCCAGGCGCAGCAGGGTCGGTGGAGTTGTTTGGCGGCGGTGCAGACGAGCTTGGTGCAGATTCGACGCGCGTTGAAGCAGGTGGAGATGATGTCGCGTCGTCTTCTTCTTCAATAATCCGGGCAGACACGGTGGCAGCAGAAGAAGAGAACTCTGACTCTTCAAGTGATGGTGTGCTGCGCATCACCGCTCTTCTTGGAGGCGTGGAGTCAAATTTGAAGCTCTGTGAAGCCATCCTCATGCAGTTCAGCTTCAGGGCACATCATGGTGAGGCCTTTCCAAGTGCGGCGACAGGTCTCGTGTGCGACAAATGCATTCTTGGTTGCCAGATTTCTGATGCGATTGACGTCTTGCATGATGCTTCTCATCTGCCTCTTGAGCCAGTCGTGATGCCTATCTTGCTTTTGGTGAAGAGCCACAAGAAGCTCTCTGTCATTGAGTGCACGAGCGCGCTTCTTGGGTCTCTTTGCAGCTGTGCTGTTGGTGGCTTCAGTTGATGCAGGGGCACGTGTGGTGCCAGCCATTGGATACACTCGGGAGAGAGCTTCAACACCTTCAATATTTTGAGTGAAGCTCTGGTGTTCTGCATTCTGAAGACTTAGTGGTTGCTTGGCCGGCTCTGGATATATTGCTTCAGCAGATGTGTCCACATCTGGCAAAAATATCCTATGATTGCGGGCTGAGGGTTGATAGGAGATTGCAGAGTGAAGCTTGATCAGCCTCATAACCCAAGGAGCATAAAACTTTAATCCAAACAGTTCTGAAGCAGACGCTGCAAATTGACGGATGAAGAGATCCTGTGCATTGAAGCATTTGCCATGAAGAATGCAGAAGATGAGAGTCTTCATTGCACCATCAATCGTTGCATATCGAGAGTGTCCCTTGACAGGCCATAGAGTCCGCCTTATGATATGATATATTGTTCTGGGCAGGTACTCTAAGTCTTCAACGAAGAACCTAGTTGGATAGGGTGCATTAGGAGGCAGTGGCTTCATCATTGAGAGCATCTGACTCATATCTGGCTCAGGACGCTGAAATATGCTCTCAATTGCTTCAGCATGGAGTTGGCACCCTTCTTCAAAGAATTCGCCAGGAGTGGGAAGGCCGGTAAGCTCAATTAGGTCGAAAGCATTGGCTTCATGATGGATATTGCCTGTCATCCACTCCAGGATCCATGTCTTCGGATCTCTGTTATAGCCTTTGATATGCAAAGTGGCATAGAACTGGAGCAGAAGCTCTTCGTTCCAGTGCTCTTCATCAGTGATAAATGGCAGCAAACCCACTTGCTTGAAGCAATCCAGTGCTTCTTCCAGACCAGGCAGACCTGCAACAGCTTCAACCTCAAGGCGCTTGTGAGGAAAGATGCGGCCTTGGTTGTAAAGGATGCATGAATAATAGCTGCGCTGTTGATGGCTCCAGAACCTATCTGATACAATCCGTTCCCTTGAATAAGGGTTCTTGGAGCGGTCGAAAAACGTGTTATCTGCCCTGAAGCCGTTGATGTTGAAGGAACCAGGAGCTGATGCAGGACCTGGGAACCTTGGTAGTCGTGGGATCGGCTTCTGGACCTGGGGCCTGTGCGCAATATGATAGTTGAATTGTGGTCCGGCAGCAGACTCAGGCACAGAATGTTCAGGAGCAGTAGCTTCGGTGTCTTCTGAAGCTGTTGTTGGGGAGGGCTCCACATTTGCTTCGGCGTTGTTTGTGGCAGCCTCAACATTTTCAGCTTCAGGCACGTTCTCCTTGAGAACTGCTTCTTGTTGGTGCGGGGGAGTTGGAGCTTGTGGTATTTCTGCTTGCTCTTCGGCTGATGCAGCCGGAATGTCTTCAGCAGCCTGAGCCCTTGGCCCTTTGCGAAGCCTATGGAGTGTAGGCGCTGGTGGAGTTGCAGTGGGTTGGGGCTCATCTTCCTCCTGTGGGCGATCTGCCCACGACGCATTTTGTGTGATTGGCGTCAATGGACGACCAATACTGATCTGTTCGCTTGTCTCAAGCTGAGGAAGGGCTGCATCACCTTGCACATTGTCTTGGAGACCAATGTCTTCAGCAGCGTGGGTTCGTCTGCTGGAATGTCTTCAGCGTTGGGTTCATGCACATGTCAACTGACGATCTGCGTCAGGATAGCGGACGCAGAGTGGTTCAACTATCAGGGGCTCTGTGGGAGCAGCCCGAGATTTCTTGGTCTTGCGCTTCTTGATGATGGGTTCAGAAGGAGAGGCTTCAGAATGTTTTCTCTTCTTAGCTTCAGCCTCTGCAGTCCGTGTCTTCTTGTGCTGTGAGGCGGTTGATCGACTCTTTGGCTTCGAGCCAGTCGTTGCAGCGGGGAAGACAATCGGAGCATCAGGTTCTGACCTTGGCGCTTCAGGTTCGGGCACAGCCGCCTTCTTTTTCTTCTTCGCGGCCATCCTGGGGTCAATGCCGGGACGCCCAAGTGCCTTGCGCTTTTCTGCCTCATTGTAGGCTGCACGCAGCGATCAGCCAAAGTCTTCATGCGTTCTCGCGAGCCTTGAGCTTCGGCACGCGTCTTCAGGAAGTTTTCTTTCAGCTCGTGCAACATGATCTTGAAGTTTTTCACTTCTTGCACACTGAGCTTGGCCACGTGCTTCTTGAACTGAGCCTTTTCATGATCAATTTTCTGCTTCAGTTCTACAATTCGCTGGGCTATTGCAAGTTCTGAAGCAGATTGCACCTTGAAAGGCAACGCTGAGGCCTATGGGTAGCTGCAGATCATTGAAGCTTATGTCTGGTGTGTCAAACCATTCATCGATGAAGTTGTGGATGATGGCGACATCAAACAGAGGCAGATTGTTGAAGATTTCAGCCTCCTCCTTGCTCTTGATGAGCTGCTCAAGAGCATCATCTCCAAGATCTTCATCGCTTGAGAGATCAATGGCTTCGCAGCGCAGAATGTCAGCAGCTGTGAGCTCTTTGCCTGTGTGTGGCTGAGGCTTCTTGGCTTCTTGGGGCTTGGACACTCGTGATAAGCCTTCTGACTGCACACTGGCTTCAGGAGGTGCAGTTGCTAAAGGCTTCACTCTTGCGATCTTGGGAGAAGCGGCTGGCTTTGAAGCTTTTGGAGCTTTTGGCTCTTCTGCTTTGGCTTCGGAGCAGCAGGGGCGTCATCTGACTCAGTATCTGCTGGAGGGTCATTCACAGCAGTCCCTTGGACTAGGATGCGAGTGATGAGGCCAGCAAGATTGGCATACGGCCCGATGATATTGGGATCGGCGTTGCGTGTGCCATCTGCCCTTGGTGAGGAGGGACCAGGGTTGAAGTCAAGCCCAAATTTCTTCTTGTTTATCTTCGCTGACTGTTGTGCAAACTGAAAGTTGCGCTTGAAGAGATTATCATCGCGGCACCAGAGAAGTGATGACGGATGTGCCTCAGCTGGCTGTGGTCCTCTCACCATGCATGGATAGAAGCCTTGAGCAATGGCTTCGACTCTGGACCTGGGTACGAGATTTTTGTATAGTACGTCTCCCCACGGTCTCTTGATGGCGCACTTCTCCGCATATTCCTGAGTGACGAAGCGGTAGTGGAACCATTGCTCTGCCCAATATCTTCGAATCCATTGGATTCGTGTCTTGCGCTGACCATAGCTTTCTTCAGGATCAGTTTTGTACATCTCTGCCAATTCATCAGGCAGATCTTTGGACGTTTCACCACGTCGCTGTCTGCCTCCCTTCCTTGCTGCTGTTTCTGAAGCCATGAATAACTTGGAAGGCTTCAAGATGTTCAAAGGCTTCAAAGGCTTCCTTTTGCAAGAACTGGCTTCAGGCGAGTTGATGTGATGCTGCAAGTACTCTGCAAATGAATGCAGACTATGAGAACCAAAGGATTCTCCCACGGACATGTACCTGTGACAGCATTAAGGTGCGAGGGAAGGGGAAGAGGTCATATGCATTCTCAGAAGATTTTGAAGATAAATCGGTTTAGAAGACATTGACCTCATTATGCGAAGACATTCACTTATAGATAAGAAGTTGGTTCCAGATTTGTACGAACCCATGATCAGTACAAGTGAGGAATCTAACTACTTTATGAAGCACAAGTGAATATACTAGGCATGTTATGAGATGCAGCGAGAGATTTAACTGGTGTGAAGAGAAACTTCTTATGGCAGAAAGTGACTGAACTGTAGGATCAAAAGAGGCTGTAAAAAGAGGTTTTATTTACCACACTTGGAACTGCTAGACGAAGTGAGAGTTGAGGTCGAGCAGTTCAATCCTCCGTGCCCTAACTTGGCAACGGAAGACACCTACGGCGACGGCGGAGAGAGCGATGTCCGCTGTCGGCGTGAAAACGGCGTCGGAGAGGTTGCGGCAGTGAAGCGCTTCGTCGCCGGCGTCGTCGAGTGCTAGCGGTGGCGCTAGGGTTCGTGCGAGGGTGGAAGAAGGAGATAATGACCGCAGTGAATCGTAGTATTTATAGGGATAGAGGCGGCACTGCGCTATTACGCAGGTACCCCTGGCGGTTCGCATTTGAGGCACGCGTGGCCAGTTAGAGGAAGATTGGGATTTGTTCCACGTCCCACGCACGCCTAAATTGTCGGGCGGTCGTTCCTGCTTCTCCGGATCTTATGTGGAGGAATGAGCATTAAAAACGGACTTTTATGGTTGTCACTATGTCTTCAGCTGACAAGGACACAGTGAAGACATTTGACAGTTTCAACAGAATGCATATGACTTGGAGAGATAGAGTTTGAGATAGAAAGCATAGAGAGGTTAGGGTCCGATCACATTCACTTAGTTCAAGAGTTTCAACCAAGAAGACATAGCTATAAGTGAATGCTGTAGAGGACAGAACATCAGTACATATATATCCATATAATCAACGCAGTGAAGATAATCATGAAGACATATTGAGAATGAAACCAAACCAATTGTGAAGACATTGAGAGGTAACGCCATGAGAGAAACACTTCAAAATGAAACGTTTGGTGGTGGCGTTACCCACCGTATAGGAAGTATGAGACCCAGACACGGCGCACAATTATCGTGGCGCTCCGAAGTCAAATTCCACATTAATGTATTCACACTTAGAATGTATGTCTTCATTGTTGAAGATATACGCTACTTCATGTGTTGCACATCTAAGTCATCAATATGCTTAAGTGTTAGGATGTGTGCCTGATCACAGGACATTTGAGGATTCCAAGATATTTAGCTCACACCGTAACTTGCAAAATCTCTTCTCATCCAAGGGCTTGGTGAAGATATCTGCCAATTGCTCTTCAGTGTTGACGTGTATGATATCAATGTCTTCCTTCACAACATGATCTCTGAGAAAGTGATGACGAATTTCAATGTGCTTTGTCTTCGAGTGCTGAACTGGGTTGTTGGCAATCTTGATGGCGCTTTCGTTGTCGCAGTAAAGTGGCACTTGCTTCAGATGAATGCCATAGTCCTTGAGTGTTTGCTTCATCCACAGAAGCTGAGCGCAGCAAGATCCAGCAGCAATGTATTCAGATTCAGCAGTGGAGAGAGATACACAGTTCTGCTTCTTTGAAGACCAACATACAAGTGATCGTCCCAGAAAGTGACATGTGCTTGATGTAGACTTGCGATCCTTGTCACCAGCATAATCAGCATCCGAGAATCCAACCAGATCAAACTCTGAGCCCTTTGGATACCATAATCCTAGAGTTGGGGTGTGAGCCAAATATCGAAGAATTCGCTTCACAGCTAAGTGATGCGACTCCTTTGGTGCCGCTTGAAATCGAGCACACATGCAAACACTAAGCATAATATCTGGCCTAGATGCACATAAATAAAGCAAAGAACCAATCATGGAGCGGTATACCTTTTGATCGAAACTCTTTACCATTGTCGTCGGGACCCAGATGATGTTTGGCTGGCATTGGTGTTGTGAAGCCTTTGCAGTCTTGCATACCGAACTTCTTCAGGCACTCTTTGAGATATTCTCTTGAGATATGAAGATGCCGTTGCGTTGTTGCCGTATTTGAAGACCGAGAAGAACTTCAGCTCCCCCATCATGGACATCTGATATTGCTCTTGCATCATGTATCCAAACTCTTCACTATACTTCTGATTGGTGCAGCCGAAGATAATGTCATCCACATATATTTGGCACACAAACAGTTCACCATCATATGTCTTCGTGAAAAGAGTGGGATCCAGGGAACCAGGTATGAAGCCTTTGCTTTTCAGAAAGTACTTGAGTGTATCATACCAGGCCCTAGGGGCTTGTTTGAGGCCATACAGTGCCTTGTTGAGCTTGTATACCATATCAGGATGTTTTGGATTTTCAAAGCCAGGTGGTTGTGCAACATACACTTCTTCTTCAATCTTGCCATTGAGAAAGGCACTTTTCACATCCATCTGATAGAGAAGTATGTTATGATGATTTGCATAGGCCAGCAGTATGCGTATGGCTTCAAGCCTAGCCACAGGAGCAAATGTTTCATCGAAGTCAATGCCTTCCACTTGAGTATATCCTTGAGCAACGAGACGAGCTTTGTTTCTGACAACTTGACCATGCTCATCTTGCTTGTTGCGGTATATCCATTTGGTGCCTATTATGTTGTGCTTCCGTGGATCAGGACGCTTAACTAGTTCCCATACATTATTCAGCTCAAACTGTTGAAGCTCTTCTTGCATAGCTTGAATCCATTCAGGTTCCATGAAGGCTTCTTCAACTTTCTTGGGTTCTGATATTGAGACGAATGCGAAGTGCCCACAGAAATTTGCTAGCTGAGTTGCCCTTGAACGAGTGAGTGGACCAGGTGCATTGATGCTGTCAAGTATTTGTCAATCTGCACTTCATTGGCAACACGAGGATGTGTGGGCGAAGACTTTGCTCTTGCTGATCTATGTGGTCATTTGAAGTATATCTTCAGGCTGAGCATTGTCTTCATGTGGATCAGGTGCTGAGATGATAAGTTCTTCTTCAGGATGAGCTTCAGAAGGTACAATTCTCCAGTTCCCATAAGCTTGATTGATTCATTTGCTGGAACTTCATCTAGCACATTTGGCAATTGCTCTCTTTGTGATCCATTGGTTTCATCAAATCGCACATCCACTGTTTCAACCACTTTGTAGTGGAAGAGATTGAAGACTCTGTAGGAGTGCGAATCCTTTCCATATCCAAGCATGAAGCCTTCATGTGCTTTTGGTGCAAACTTTGAGGTGTGGTGTGGGTCCTTGATCCAGCATTTTGCGCCAAATACTCTGAAATAACTGACATTTGGCTTCTTGCCAGTTAGGAGTTCATAGGATGTCTTGTTCAGAAGCTTGTGAAGATAAACACGATTGATTATATGGCATGCAGTATCAATGGCTTCAGTCCAGAATTTTCTTGGAGTCTTGTATTCATCTAGCATTGTTCTGGCCATCTCAATGAGTGTTCTGTTCTTGCGTTCGACGACGCCATTCTGCTGTGGCGTGTATGGAGCTGAGAATTCATGTGTGATGCCCAAGGTATCCAGATATGTATCAAGGCCAGTGTTCTTGAATTCAGTGCCATTGTCACTTCTGATGTGCTTTATCTTGGCGCCAAAATTGTTCATAGCTCGATTTGGCGAAGCGTCTGAAGACATCCTGCACTTCAGTCTTGTAAAGGATTATGTGCACCCAAGTATATCTAGAATAATCATCAACAATTACGAAGCCATAGAGGCATGCAGAAGTAGTAAAAGTTGAGTAGTGAGTGGGACCGAAAAGATCCATGTGAAGCAGTTCGAAGGGTTGAGTAGTGGTCATGATTGTCTTCGAAGGATGTTTTGCCCTTGTCATCTTCCCTGCTTCACAGGCACCGCATAAGATCTTTCTTGAACTTGCCCTCGATGCCTATGACATGCTTCTTCTTCGCAAGGGTGTGGAGGTTCCTCATGCCAGCATGCCCAAGCCTCCGATGCCAAGCCAGCATTCTGAAGCTTTTGCAAGAGACATACTGCAAGTTGTGGTCCTGCTGAGAAATCTACCACGTACAAATCACCTTTCCGATACCCTTCAAACACTAGAGATTTGTCAGATTCCATTAGCACCAGGAAACGATATTTTCCAAACATTACAATCTATTCAGATCGCAAAGCATTGAGCAGACATTAAGTTGAGCCAAGGATTCAACAAGCATGACTTTATCCAACTGAAGTTGTTGACACATATTGTGAGATTGCAACTTCTACCTAGACCCAAATACCTTGCTTTTACCAGAGTGTCGCGAATGTGATGTGGCTGCTTGTCGGTAGAGAGACTGCTACATGACGTAAGTGAGTCCATAAGAAGGCTTCTTCTGCCAGTCATGTGATTTGTACACCCACTGTCAATAATCCATTCTGAAGACTTTGAAGTCGCTGGTATCGTACCCTACAGTGCAGTTAGGGGGATAGGCTTCACGAAGAGTGTTGTGAAGCATAAACATTTGACGAACCAGTGGGTTATGAAAACTTAGATCCAGATTAGGACTAATGGGGAGAGTAGCATGCGATTCAGGAACGAAGTACATAATGATGCCATTTGGGCAGTTTATCTTGCGCCCCACAAGATTTTTATGGTCCCCAGCAATAGCATCAGAAGATTGTTTTTGTGCTGGAGACCTTTCCCTGCAAAAGGAGAGTTAAGCTTTCTTAACCACCTTACATCGCGGCCCAAGAGAATAGTAGCTTAGACTCAGCTACATGACGGTGGTCTAGGAGCAGATCTGAGCATTTGCTTGAAGCTCGATGGCTTAAGCCATACAGATCTAGCAGGGGAACATAATAAGTCAAGGCATAAGAATATTTTGGTCTGATGAATATGCGGTGGTCGAGTGAACCGCTTCTATTTCATACTGCCATGAGTAGGTTCCCTTGCAAAACATTTGCCGTTGTGCGACTCAGGTGAGTCCTCTGTCTGTATGAAGCCTTTGGACATGTATGAAGCCTTTGTCTGAGGTTTGTCTTCTTCACGTGAGGTGTCATGATGACATTCACAGGAAGATTCTCCAGACTTTGGAACCCAGATCTTCATAGGCGGTCCATTCCTGCAGTTAGTACCAATGTACCTGGCAAACACTTCACCATTCTGATTCTTAAACAGTTATAGTTTGCATCAAAGGATTCATCAATGATAATGGGGTTAGCACAAGTGAAGCCAGATAAATTGGATGGATCTGCTGAAAGTTCCTTTGCAGCAACCCATGTGGTTTTGGGGTACTGCTCAGGTTTCCAGTAAGAGCCATCTGCATTTATTTTCCTCACGAACCCAACACCCTCTTTCCTAGGGTTTCGGTTCAGAATCTGCTTCTTGAGGACATCACATAATGTCTGATGCCCTTTAAGACTTTTGTACATCCCTGTTTCAAGCAATGTCTTCAACCTAGCATTCTCATCAGCAATAGCAGTGGTATCCTCAGCAGAGGGGTTAGTTACCACATCAACAGTTGAAGATATTGCAACAGCAGTAGCAGTGGAACATTCAGCAACAGAAGTAGCATTATCACGCTCAATGCATTTAAGACATGGTGGTTCAAATCCTTCCTGAGCGGACTGATCTGTTCGGCGCGAAGTGACTCGTTTTCCTTTTGAAGATCTTCATGAGCCGCTCTCAATTTCTCAAGTTCTTGCTTCCTTTGAAGATAATCATAGGAAAGCTTTTCATGAGTTGTTGAGAGAGTATCATGACGATCTTCAAGTTCCTGATACTTAACGTGAAGATTTTTTATGTCTTCAATTAAGGATTCAGATCGAGTCATTTCAGCACCCAACAGATCATCGCTTCTGTCTAACAGTTTTTGAATATGTTCCATAGGCTTTCTGTTGTTCAGTTGCAATTTTAGCAAGTGTTTTGTAGCTGGGTTTTGAATCAATCAGAGTCATCGTCACTAGATGTTTGATAGTGAGTAGTGTGCGTGTGTTTACCTTGGCACCGCGTGCCATGAAGCAGTAGGTAGGAGGAGAGTCGTTCTTGTCATTTGCATCGGTGTCGGTGATGAAGTCATTGTCTTCAGTGTTGAAGATGGACTTGGCGACGTATGCTGTAGCCAGACTCGCAATGCCAGAATCAGACTCCTCCTCAGACTCCACCTCTGCCTCCTCAGATGCGGATCCTCCTCTGAATCCATCTCCTTGCCACACAAACGCACGCCTTGCCAGATGAGCTCTTCTTGTGTGATGAAGACTTTGATGAAGACTTGGAAGAAGACTTTGAGTGTTTCTTCTTCTTCTTGTCGTCAGAATCATATTCCTTGCTCTTCTTCTTCCTTCTGTTCTCATTGTCCCACTGTGGACACTCAGAGATGAAGTGTCCAGTTTTCTTGCACTTGTGACATGTTTTCTTCTTGTAGTCATGAGCAGAAGCTTCATCATTCCTTGAGCTTGATCGTGAAGATTTTCTGAAGCCTTTCTTCTTGTGTGAATTTTTGGAACTTCTTCACTAGCATTGCAAGTTCTTCCAATGTCTTCAGGATCATCAGAACTGCTGTCAGATTCTTCTTCAGATGAGGAGACAGCTTTTGCCTTCAAGGCACGAGTTCGCCCATAGTTTGGACCGTAGATATCTCTTTTCTCAGAAAGCTGAAACTCATGTGTGTTGAGCCTCTCAAGTATGTCAGACGGATCGAGTGTCTTGAATTCAGGACGTTCTTGAATCATCAGGGCTAGGGTGTCAAACGAGCTATCAAGTGATCTCAGGAGTGTCTTGACGACTTCATGCTTGGTGATCTCAGTAGCGCCGAGGGCTTGAAGCTCATTTGTGATGTCAGTGAGTCGATCAAACGTGAGCTGGACATTCTCATTGTCATTTCGTTTGAAGCGGTTGAAGAGGTTGCGAAGGACACTGATTCTTTGATCTCTCTGGGTTGATATGCCTTCATTAACTGGAGAGCCAGTCCCAGACCAGTTTGGATGTCTTCAAGGCACTCACACGGCCATACTGTCCTTTGGTCAGATGACCACAGATGATATTCTTGGCAGTAGAGTCCAGTTGAACGAACTTCTTGACATCGCCTC
>NC_053022.1:135752778-135844796 GCF_003073215.2 Triticum urartu
ACCATAACTTTCACTTTCCATGGCTAACCGTATCCACGGGTGCCCTCCATACCAACACTTTCCAAGGAATTTATTGTTTGACAACATAAAGTAAATTCATTTGTTTTTGCATTTCCGGACTGGGCATCCCTAATACCTTTGCCTCACTCTCGTGCAATGACAAGTGAATAAACACTCATCTTGAGAATAAGACATCTAGCATGGCAAATATTAGCCACCCCTCATCGCTCCGCGAGCGAAACAAACACATAAAAGAGAAATTTATTTTGAAAATTAGAGATGGCACATACAAATTTGCTTAGAACGGTAAAAGAATACTGCATATAGGTAGATAGAGTGGACTCATATGGCAAAACTGGTTTAAAGGATTTTGGATGCACAAGTAGTGATCATACTTAGTGCAAAATGAAGGCTAGCAAAAGATTGGGAAGCGACCAACCAAGAAACAAATAATCTCATAAGCAAGCATTAAGCATAATTAACACTGAATAATTCACCATAAGTAGGATATAATTTCATTGCATGATTATTGACTTTCATGCATGCATAGGGAATCACAAACCTCAACACCAATATTCTTACTAAAGCGTAATTACTCATCAAGATGACCCACAAATCACATCATCATATATCAAAACTATTACTAAGAATCAAGTTTATTTTGTCCCATGATCTTCATGACATTTTTTCTTTTCTTTATCCTTCTTGGATATTTATCACTTTGGGACTAATTTTCATGTGTTGCTTTTCAAAAGCTCACACAAATATAAGTGAAGATCATGAGCATAACGAATTTTCTTTCTCTCAAAATAATTTAAGTGAAGCAAGAGAGAATTTCTTCAAAAGTTTACTAACTCTCAAATAAATCTAAGTGCAGGAAGAGAGCATTTATTCAAAAATAACAAACCACATCGTGCTCAAAAAGATATAAGTGAAGCATTAGAGCAAATCCATTGCTCATAAAAGATTTAAGTGAAGCATAGAGAGCAATTCTAACAAGTCATGACATAATTTTGGCTCTCTCAAATAGGTGTGTCCAGCAAGGATTGATGACTTAAAACACAAAATAAAACAAGCAAAGACACATATCATACAAGATGCTCCAAGAAAAACACATATCATGTGACAAGTAAAAATACAGTCTCGAGTAAAATACCGATAGTTGTTGGAAGAAAGCGGAGATGCCACTCGGGGGCATCCCCAAGCTTAGTTGGTTGCTCATTCTTGGATAGTAGCTTGGGATGCCAGGGCATCCCCAAGCTTAGGCTCTTACATCCTTCCTTCATCCATCGTATGATAACCCAAAACTTGAGAACTTCAATCACAAAAAACTCAACAAAGCCTTTGTGAGATCCGTTAGTATAAGAATAATAAATCACTACTATAAGTGTTGTATCAAACAAATTCATATTTTGTTTTTGTATTATATCTACTGTATTCCAACTTTTCTATGGCAAAAACTCATCAAAGAAAACCATAGAGCCATCAAAATAAGCACACAACACAAAGAAAATAGAATCTGTCAGAACAGAACAGTCTCTAGCAATCTGCCAATTTCGAATACTTCTGTAACTCCAAAAACTCTAAAAAATAAGTACGACCTGAGAAAATTTTAAATTGATCTACTAGAAGTGGAATGGTATTTTATCGCTCTCTGGTAAAAAAATGAAAATTAATTTCGTGAGCGTAAAAGTTTCTATTTTTCAGCAAGATCAAACAACTATCACCTAAGAAGATCCTAAAGGCTTTACTTGGCACAAACACTAATTAAAACATAAAAACACAATCATAACGATAGCATAATTGTTCTAACACTCAAAAACAGGAAGCATAAGCAAAAATAAACTTTATTCATTGGGTTGCCTCCCAACAAGCGCTATAGTTTTATGCCCTTAGCTAGGCATAAAGCAAGGATCTAAGTTTTTGCTCCTGAAGTTTTGGCAATTTTTGTAAGGGTTTTCTCAAACCCGGGAGGCTCTTTACGCTTCCCTAAATTCTCCGGAAAAGAAACCATCTTAAGATCCAAAATATTCAATCGCTTATTACCAAGAGTAATCAAGGCATTCATGTGATTGATACTACCATTGAGGTGTTTGAGGGGTTCGTTATATTTTTGTATTTCAACCATATGCTTATGTAAATCACCAAGTTTGTCCAATATTTGAGCTCCCTTGGGGGTAAAAGGAAACCCCTTCTTTTGAGGTGGAATTCCCAAAATTCCCTCTAAGATTTCATAGGCAGCATTGGCATCAAGATCAATGAAGTTTCCTTTAGCGGTAAAATCGAGAAGTTGTCTATGATGCAAAGCCAATCCTATATAAAAATTTTGAAGCAAAACTTTAGCACCCCCCTTTAAGTTGGAAATGCGATACGATTCCATAAGCCTATACCAGGCATCTTTCAAGTTTTCTCCTTGTCCTTGCTTGAAGTAAAGGACTTCAAAATCTAGTGACAAAGGAGGAGTAGGGACGCTAGCCATCGAGATTAGAAAGCAAGAAAACGGCAAACAGAAAAGAGAGGCAAATAAAACAACAAATTTTTGTGAAGTGAGGGAGAGGAAAACGCGAAGCAAATGGAAAAAATTGCGAGGAGATGAGATTTGTGATTAGGTACCTAGTTATGATGAAGATCCTCCCCGTCAACGACGCCAGAAATTCCTTTTGATGTCGCTTGAAGCTACGTCAGTTTTTCCCCAAAGAGGAAGGGATGATGCAGCACAGCCGCGGTTGGTATTTCCCTGAGATATGAAACCAAGGTTATTGAACAAGTAGGAGAACCAAGCAACACAACGTAAACAGCCCCTGCACACAAATAACAAATCCTCGCAACCCGACGTGTTAAAGGGGTTGTCAATCCCTTTTGGGTAACGGCGCCAGAAACGGTGGGTGGACGGGAGATAAATTTGTGATAGATTGAACGCCAAATAAAATAAAGTGCAACAAAGTATTTTTGGGTTGTAACATCCCAAAATTTCAATTTGGAATGTTATACATAGATCATTCTTGCATATCATATTTTATTGCATTTCGTCTCGCAATCCTCGAAATCCTATGCAACTCAAGGACCCTCGGAGAGAGTTGGGGATTTCCCCGGTTTTCAAATTTGATTGTTGTCAAATTTTGAAACGAGGATTTTGGTTTTAATTATTTTTCTCTCCGAAAATATTTCATATTAAAATATATGAGAGGAGATAATATGACTTCTCCAAAATAATTGAAATATTGGAGGAAAAATATTAAAATCAATATTTGTTTTTATTTGGATTTTATTTGCAATTTTGTTTGCATTAGAAAAATTGCACGTTTTCAAAATTGCATTTTAGGGCCAAGAAAATGTTCATCTCCTTCTAAATATTTTATTTAGACAGGGAAAATTTGTTTTGGCATTTTTTATTTTTTATTTTATTTTCTAGGTTTTTTCTTAGTTTCGAACACCGAGGGAAGTCCGACCGGACTCCTCCCCGGGCGCCCCCTCGCCCAAGCCACGCCGCCCCCTCGCCCCTTTAAATAGCGCCCCCCCGCCGCGACCACCACCCACCACCGCCCGCCAGCGCAGCCCAAGCCGCCACGCCGCCGCCCCGCCGCCGCCTGCCGCTGCCGCACCTTATCACTGCCGCCATCTCGCCCGCTGCCGCGCCTCGCCTCGCCGTCGCCGCCATACCTCGCCGGACCGACGAGGTAGCCGCCGGTTTCTTTTGAAAGAAAACCGATCCGGTTTTTATTTTAAAGAAATCCCTAACCCTAGTTTTTTTGGTTCACCGGTTTTCTCGGTTTTTCATTTTAGCGGACGTTCGTCCGTACGTTCGTTTTAACGAACGGTTTTCGCTCGTTAGTTACAGATAACGAACGTTCCTTCGTTAGCCTGTTCGTCAGTTTTCTTTTATCGGATTTTTCCGCGGTTATTTCTGATCGCGATTTCTGATCCGATTTTCGTTCTAGTTTATCTTTTCGCTCGTTAGTCGGAATCAGGCGATTCAAGCGCCTAGATCTTCGTCTCGAGACCCTCTTTCCGCTTAACCAACTTGCACAAGTTTTTTCCACTGTAAAATTTTACCTAGGTCCAGATTAGTTAACGGATCTTGTTTCTTTCGCCGTTTGAGTTTCGTTGCTCCATTCGATTTGATTCTTTTTGCAAACCGGAGTTCTTAAGTTGAACTTTCTGGTTAGATCTTCTTATTTGAAGTTTTACCCGTGCTTCTTTGCTTGATTGCTTATGTATGCTATTGTTTGTTTGTGATAGAATTCCCGGAGTGTGAAGCGTGTTATTTGGAGTCTCTAGGTTATGCGGATCGTCAGCAAGGAAAGTAACACTTTGATCATACCCCTTTATCACCCAGTTTTTATACATTAGTTCCAATCCCCAAACATTTCATGGTTAGGATGTCATTAACATGTGGGTTGGGAAGTAGTTGATGAGGTAGAACCTATTACCCTGTTACATTCAAACCCCTGGGAGTTACTTATACGCGTTGCTTGCTATGCTCGTAGACGAGGTTTGGGTGAGTGAAATCCATGACAGATGTGAGATTGTTAATTAATGGTTCAACTTAAGGTGGCAACTTAAATACACATCTGGGTGGATTGAGGCACCTGGAATACCCAGTGTTGCCTGTATTTTTGGAAATCCCGGAGTACCCGTGTGATCTTCCTATGGACCGCCACCCAGGCTCAAAGGGAACTAAGATGATTCATGCTAGAAACTTCCGTGTGCATCCACAAGCTATTATGGTCTCTAGCATAGTTGAGTAAGTTACGTGAAGCTCTTGAAGAGGTGGATCAGCACGTAGTGGGTTGTAGGTTTGGTATGGTCTGCCCGGAGTAGAGAGTTAATGTTTCTGAAAGACCGTGTCTCGGTCACCCGTTTCTCAAACACCATGTAGTGCGAGAAATCTAACGGAGGCGATCGAGTCTTGTGGGGAAAAGTGCGCAAACCTCTGCAGAGTGTACAAACATGAAAGTGCTAGTGATCGA
Organism: Triticum urartu; assembly: GCF_003073215.2. NCBI lineage: Eukaryota > Viridiplantae > Streptophyta > Magnoliopsida > Poales > Poaceae > Triticum > Triticum urartu. The sequence goes on from NC_053022.1 coordinate 135,757,749, forward strand.
CTAGAGGGGGGGGGGTGAATAGGCGATTTTTATGTAAGTCTTCAAAACATGGAAGTTTCGAAGACAAACGGTAGAAATAAACCTATTACCATGCAGCGGAAGGTAGACTACACTAGGCAAACCATAGTCAAGTATTCAATGGAGTGAAAGCACAATGACTAATAGCAGCTAGGCAGTAAAGATCAGGTAGGAAGTTATTGTGAAGCCAATCAGAACAAGCAGTCACTAAGTGAAGACAAAAGATAAAGCAATCATACAATGACTTCACAAGGACCAACAGTAAGTAAAGGGACGGGAAGGATGAAACCAGTGACTCGTTGAAGACAATGATTTGTTGGACCAGTTCCAGTTGCTGTGACAACTGTACGTCTGGTTAGGGAGGCTGAGATTCAACTCAGAAGACCTCGTCTTCACCTTATTCCCCTTGAGCTAAGGACACCCAGTCCTCGCCCAATCACTCTGGTAAGTCTTCAAGGTAGACTTCCAAACCTTCACAGACTTCGTTCACCGATGATCCACAATGATTCTTGGATGCTCAGAACGCGACGCCTAACCGGCTGGAGGATTCACAGTCCTCAAGTGTAATAAGTCTTCAGATCACACAGACGGGAAGACTTAAGTGATGCCTAACACTCTTTGGCTCTGGGTGTTTAGGGCTTTATCCTCGCAAGGAATTCTCTCTCAAAGGCTTCTAGGTGGGTTGCTCTCAAACGACAAAAGTCGTGCACTAAGTCTGAGCAGCCAACCGTTTATGGTTGTAGGGGGTGGACTATTTATAGCTGTAAGTGCATCTAGTGCCACCCCTAGTTGGTTTTGGAGTATTGACGACAAACCTAGTTGAGGGACTAATGTGTTTGTGAGAATTGCAGGATAACACAGGTAGAAGTCCCTCATTGATTTGGTTTTACTACCAAAGATGACCCCTAAAAATGTATGAAGACATTGAAGTCAAAGGTGGTATATGAAGATATTCACATTGAAGACTATGACAAGAGAAGACACTATATGAAGCCTATGGAGCTCGAAGACTTAGATCTTTTGTAGTTCTTTTTATTTTGTGTTGAGTCATAGGAACCACCGTACTGTTAATTGGGGTCCAAGAGAACCAGTCAGAATGACTGAAGTGATTCCTAAACCAAAAACCTATGTCTTCGAGTGAAGACTATGAGAGCGAATCTTGTCCAGAGTCGGACAAGTCAGCTTTGCTTGTAGCCCAAGTAAAGTTGCCGTGTGAGTTTGAAATCTAACCGTTGGAACACGTGTCAGTTCCTTAGTGACCCAGGGTCATTTCGGACAAATCAGGTCGGGTTGCCAAGTGGCTATAAATAGCCCACCCCTACAACCATAAACGGTTGGCTACTCAGATTGAAAGTACGGCTTTTGTCGTTTGAGAGCAACCCACCTCGAAGCCTTTGAGAGAGAATTCCTTGCGAGGATAAAGCCCAAACCACCAGAGCCAGAGAGAATTGGGCATCACTTAAGTCTTCTTGTCTGTGTGATCTGAAGACTTATTACACTTGAGGACTGTGCATCCTCCAGCCGATTAGGCGTCGCGTTCTGAGCATCCAAGAGACATTGTGGATTGCCGGTGAATGAAGTCTGTGAAGGTTTGGGAGTCTACCTTGAAGACTTACCAGAGTGATTGGGCGAGGTCTATGTGACCTTAGCTCAAGGAGAATACGGTGAGGACTGGGTGTCCTGAGCTGCGTGTTCAGGACTGGGTGTCCGGGACTGTGTGTCCTAAGATTTAAATACCTAGCCGCTCCAACCAGACGTACAGTTGTCACAACAACTGGAACTGGTCCAACAAATCATTGTCTTCAACGAGTCACTGGTTTCATCTTCACTTCACTTTACTTACTGTTACTCCTTGTGAAGTCATTGTATGTTTGCACTATCATTTGTCTTCACTGAGTGACTGCGTGTTCTGTTTGGCTTCACAATATCTTCCTACCTGATCCTTACTACCTAGCTGCTATTAGTCTTTGTGCTTTCACTTCATTGAATACTTGACTATGGTTTGCCTAGTGTAGTCTACCTTCCGCTGCATGGTAATAGGTTTAATTTTATCGTTTGTCTTCAAAACTTCTATGTTCTGAAGACTTTCATGAAAATCGCCTATTCACCCCCCCTAGTCGATATAACGCACTTTCAATTGGTATCAGAGCAAGGTGCTCCCTTGTTCTGTGTGATTCGGTTTAACCACCTGGAGTTTTAGCTATGTCGACTGCAGGGATAATTAAAGTCTCCGCTGTGTGCCTCGTCTTTGATGGAACTGAATATCCCTACTGGAAGAATAAGATGCGCATGCATCTTGAAGCCATTGACGTCGACCTATGGTATGTCGTCGAGAACGGCGTTCCCAAGGCTGGAGAAGCTGTCACTGCTGCTGATGTCAAGAAATTCGTTCAACTGGACTCTACTGCCAAGAATATCATCTGTGGTCATCTGACCAAAGGACAGTATGGCCGTGTGAGTGCTTTGAAGACATCCAAGCTGGTCTGGGACTGGCTCTCCAAGGTCAATGAAGGCATCTCAACCCAGAGAGATCAGAGAATCAGTGTCCTTCGCATCCTCTTCAACCGCTTCAAGCGAAATGACAATGAGAATGTCCAACACACATTTGACCGACTCACTGACATCACAAATGAGCTTCAAGCCCTCGGCGCCACTGAGATTACCAAATACGAAGTCGTCAAGACGCTGCTGAGATCACTTGATAGTTCGTTTGACATCCTGGCCCTGATGATTCAAGAACGTCCTGATTTCAAGACACACGATCCGTCTGACATACTTGAGAGGCTCAACACACATGAGTTTCAGCTTTTGGAGAAAAGAGATATCTACGGTCCAAACTATGGGCGAACTCGTGCCTTGAAGGCAAAAGCTGTCTCCTCATCTGAAGAAGAATCTGACAGCAGTTCCGATGATCCTGAAGACATTGGAAGGGAACTTGCTATGCTTGTCAAGAAGTTCCAAAAATTCACCAAGAAGAAAGGCCTCAGAAAGTCTTCCCGATCAAGTTCAAGGAATGATGAAGCTCCTGCTCATGACTACAAGAAGAGAACATGTCACAAGTGCAAGAAACTTTGCCACTTCATCTCTGAGTGTCCATAGTGGGACAATGAGAACAAAAAGAAGAAGAAGAGCAAGGAATATGACTCTGACGACAAGAAGAAGAAGACGAAATACTCAAAGTCTTCTTCCAAGTCTTCCTCAAAGTCTTCATCACACAAGAAGAGCTCATCTGGTAAGGCACGTGCGTTTGTTGGCAAGGAAATGGATTCAGAGGAGGAGTCTGCTTCTGAGGAGGCGGAGGTGGAGTCTGAGGAGGAATCCGACTCAGGCGTCGCAAGTCTGGCTACAGCATACGTTGCCAAGTCCATCTTCAACACTGAAGACAATGACTTCATCACTGACACCGATGCAAATGACAAGGACTACTCCACTTCTACCTACTGCTTCATGGCACGCGGTGACAAGGTAAACACACGCACTACTCACTATCAAACATCTAGTGACGATGACTCTGATTGTGGTTCAAAACCTAGCTACAAAACACTTGCTAAAATTGCAACTGAACAACAGAAAGCTATGGAACATATTCAAAAACTATTAGACAGAAGCAATGATCTGTTAGGTGCTGAAATGACTCGATCTGAATTCTTAATTGAAGACATAAAAAATCTTCACGATAAGTATCAGGAACTTGAAAGTCGTCATGAAACTCTCTCGACAACTCATGAAAAGCTTTCCTATGATTATCTTCAAAGGAAGCAAGATCTTGAGAAATTGAGAGCGGTTCATGAAGATCTTCAAATGGAAAACGAGTCACTTCGCGCCAAACAGACCAGTCCCGCTCAGGAAGGATTTGAACCACCATGTCTTAAATGCATTGAGCGTGATAATGCTATTTCTGTTGCTGAATGTTCTACTGCTACTGCTGTTGCAATATCTTCAACTGTTGATGTGGTAACTAACCCCTCTGCTGAGGATACCACCGCTATTGCTGATGAGAATGCTAGGTTGAAGACATTGCTTGAAACAGGGATGTACAAAAGTCTTAAAGGGCATCAGACGCTATGTGATGTCCTGAAAAAGCAGATTCTGAATCGAAACCCTAGGAAAGAGGGTGTAGGGTTCGTAAGGAAAATGAATGCAGATGGCTCTTACTGGAAACCTGAGCAGTACCCCAAAACCATGTGGGTTGCTGCAAAGGAACCTTCAGCAGATCCATCCAATCTATCTGGCTTCACTTGTGCTAACCCCATTATCATTGATGAATCCTTTGATGCAAACTATATACTGTTTAAGAATAAGAATGGTGAAGTATTTGCCAGGTACATTGGTACTAACTGCAGGAATGGACCGCCTATGAAGAAGATCTGGGTTCCGAAAAGGTGTCTGGAGAGTCTTCCTGTGAATGTCATCATGACACCTCACGTGAAGAAGACAAACCTCAGACCAAAGGCTTCATACGGTCCAAAGGCTTCATACAGACAGAGGACTCACCTGAGTCGCACTAACGCAAATGTTTTGCAGGGAAACCATACTCAGGCATATGAATATGAGAGCGGTTCATCAAACCGCCATGTTCATAAGACCAAGAACTATTCTGCTTATTCTTATGAGTACTATTGTCCGCCTGCAAGACTGTTTGCTAAGGCTTCAAAGCCAAAATATTCAGATGCTGCACTTAGACTTATTGCTTCTAAGCCGCCCTTGAAGTGCAGGATGTCTTCAGATGCTTCGCCAATCGAGCTATCAACAATTTTGGCGCCAAGATAAAGCACATCAGAAGTGACAATGGCACTGAATTCAAGAACACTGGCCTTGATACATATCTTGATACCTTGGGCATCACACATGAATTCTCAGCCCCGTACACGCCACAGCAGAATGGCGTCGTCGAACGCAAGAACAGAACACTAATTGAGATGGCCAGAACGATGCTAGATGAATACAAGAACCCAAGAAAATTCTGGCCCGAAGCCATTGATACTGCATGCCATACAATCAATCGTGTTTATCTTCACAAGCTACTGAACAAGACATCTTATGAGCTCCTTACTGGCAAGAAGCCAAATGTCAGTTACTTCAGAGTATTTGGCGCAAGGTGCTGGATCAAGGACCCACATCACACCTCAAAATTTGCACCAAAAGCACATGAGGGTTTTGTGCTTGGATATGGAAAGGATTCGCACTCCTACAGAGTCTTCAATCTCTTTCATTACAAAGTGGTTGAAACAGTGGATGTGCAGTTCGATGAGACCAACGGTTCACAAAGAGAGCAGCTGCCAAATGTGCTAGATGAAGTTCCATCCAGTGAATCAATCAAGCTAAGGGGAATTGGAGAAATTATACCTTCTGAAGCTCATCCTGAAGAAGAACTTATCATTTCAGCACCTAATCAACATGAAGACAATGCTCAGCCTGAAGACATTCCTTCCAACAACGACAATGAACAGAAAGAGCAAAGTCTTCGCCCTGTACATCCTTGCGTTGCCAATGAAGTGCAGATTGAAAGAATAATTGATAGCATCAATGCACCTGGTCCACTCACTCGTTCAAGGGCAACTCAGCTAGCAAATTTCTGTGGGCACTTCGCATTCGTCTCAATAGCAGAACCCAAGAAAGTTGAAGAAGCCTTCATGGAACCTGAATGGATTCAAGCTATGCAAGAAGAGCTTCAACAGTTTGAGCTGAATAATGTATGGGAACTGGTTAAGCGTTCTGATCCACAGAAGCACAATATAATAGGCACCAAATGGATATATCGCAACAAGCAAGATGAGCATGGTCAAGTTGTCAGAAACAAAGCTCGTCTCGTTGCTCAAGGATATACTCAAGTGGAAGGCATTGACTTCGATGAAACATTTGCTCCTGTGGCTAGACTTGAAGCCATACGCATGCTGCTGGCCTATGCAAATCATCATAACATACTTCTATATCAAATGGATGTGAAGAGTGCCTTTCTCAATGGCAAGATTGAAGAAGAAGTGTATGTTGCACAACCGCCTGGCTTTGAAGATCCAAAACATCCTGACATGGTATACAAGCTCAACAAGGCACTGTATGGCCTCAAACAAGCCCCTCGGGCCTGGTATGACACACTCAAATACTTCCTGAAGAGCAAAGGCTTCATACCTGGTTCCCTAGATCCCACTCTTTTCACGAATACATATGATGGTGAACTGTTTGTGTGCCAAATATATGTGGATGACATTATCTTCGGTTGCACCAATCAGAAGTACAGTGAAGAGTTTGGATATATGATGCAAGAGCAATATCAGATGTCCATGATGGGGGAGCTGAAGTTCTTCCTCGGTCTTCAAATATGACAACAACGCAATGGCATCTTCATATCTCAAGAGAAGTATCTCAAAGATTGCCTAAAGAAGTTCGGTATGCAAGACTGCAAAGGCTTCACAACACCAATGCCAGCCAAACATCATCTGGGTCCTGACGACAATGGTAAAGAGTTCGATCAAAAGGTATACCGCTCCATGATTGGTTCTTTACTTTATCTATGTGCATCTAGGCCAGATATTATGCTTAGTGTTTGCATGTGTGCTCGATTTCAAGCGGCACCAAAGGAGTCGCATCACTTAGCTGTGAAGCGAATTCTTCGATATTTGGCTCACACCCCAACTCTAGGATTATGATATCCAAAGGGCTCAGAGTTTGATCTGGTTGGATTCTCGGATGCTGATTATGCTGGTGACAAAGTTGATCGCAAGTCTACATCAGGCACATGTCACTTTCTGGGACGATCACTTGTATGTTGGTCTTCAAAAAAGTAGAACTGTGTATCTCTCTCCACTGCTGAATCTGAATACATTGCTGCTGGATCTTGCTGCGCTCAGCTTCTGTGGATGAAGCAAACACTCAAGGACTATGGCATTCATCTGAAGCAAGTGCCACTTTACTGCGACAACGAAAGCGCCATCAAGATTGCCAACAACCCAGTTCAGCACTCGAAGACAAAGCACATTGAAATTCATCATCACTTTCTCAGAGATCATGTTGTGAAGGAAGACATTGATATCATACACGTCAACACTGAAGAGCAATTGGCAGATATCTTCACCAAGCCCTTGGATGAGAAGAGGTTTTGCAAGTTACGATGTGAGCTAAATATCCTGGAATCCTCAAATGTCCTGTGCTCAGGCACACATCCTAACCCTTATGCATATTGATGACTTAGATGTGCAACACAGGAAGTAAAGTATATCTTCAATCAATGAAGACATACATTCTAAGTGTGAATACATTGATGTTGAATTTGACTTCGGAGCGCCACGATAATTGTGCGCCGTGTCTGGGTCTAATACTTCCTATACGGTGGGTAACGCCACCACCAAACGTTCTATTTTGAAGTGTTTCACTCATGGCGTTACCTTGCAATGTCTTCACATTTGGTTTGGCTTCGATCTCAACATATTTTCATGATTATCTTCACTATGTTGATTATATATATATATATGCTAGTGTTCTGTCCTCTACAGCATTCACTTATAGCTATGTCTTCGTGTTGAATCTTTTGAACTAAGTGAATGTGATCGGACCCTAACCTCTCTATGCTTTCTATCTCAAACTCTATCTCCCCAAGTCATATGCATTCTATTGAAACTGTCGAATGTCTTCTCTGCGTCCTTGTCAGCAGAAGATACAGAGACAACCATTAAGTCCGTTTTCAATGCTCATTCCTCCACATGAAATCCGGAGAAGTAGGAACAACCACCCGACAATCCAGGCGTGCGTGGGACGTGGAACAAACCCCAAAATTCCGCATAATGGCCACGTGTTCCTCAGATGCGAATCGCCAGGGGCACCTGTGTAATAGCACAGTGCCGCCCCTGTGCCTATAAATACACACTCACAACGGTCATTATCTCTTCTTCCACCCTCGCATGAACCCTAGCGCCACCGCTAGCCCTCGACGACGCCGGTGATGAAGCGCTTCGCTGCCGCAACCTCTCCGACACCGTCTTCACGCCGACCGCGGACATCGTCCTCTCCGCCGTCGCCGTAGGTGTCCTCCGTTGCCAAGTTAGGGCATGGAAGATCGAACTGCTCGGCCTCATCTTACACTCCGTCTAGCAGTTCTTAGTGTGGTAAATAAAACTTCCTCTTTTTACAGCACCATTGATCCTATGGATTTGTCACTTTCTACCACAAGAAGTTTCTGTTCACACAAGCTAGATCTCTCTCATACTGCATCTCATAACATGCCTAGTATATTCACTTGTGCTTCACAAAGTAGTTAGATTCCTCACTTGTACTGATCTGTGGATTCGTACAAATCTGGAACCAACTTCTTATCTATGAGTGAATGTCTTCACACGATGAGGTCAATGTCTTCTAAACTGATTTATCTTCAAAATCTTCTTAGAATGCATATGACCTCTTCCCCTTCCCTCGCACCTTAATGCTGTCACAGGTACATGTCCGTGGGAGAATCCTTTGGTTCTCATAGTCTGCATTCATTTGCAGAATTCTTACAACATCTCATAAATTTTCCCGAAGCAGCAAGGAAGGGTGGCAGAAAGCGTCTTGGTGAGACCTCCAGAGATCTGCCAGATGAACTCTCAGAAATGTACAAGACAGATCCTGAAGAGGATTACAGTCAGCGCAAGACCCGAATCCAATGGATTCGAAGATATTGGGCAGAACAATGGTTCAAATACAGATTTGTGACCCAGGAGTATGCTGAGAAAAACGCCATCAAGAGACCGTGGGGAGACATCCTATTCAAGAATCTTCTACCCAGGTCCAGAGATGAAGCCATTGCTCAAGGCTTCTATCCATGCATTGTCCGTGGACCACAGCCTGCTGATGCACACTCGTCGTCACTGCTATGGTGTCGTGACGACAATTTGTTCAAGCACAACTTCCAGTTTGCTCAGAACTCAGCGAAGCAGAACAAGAAGACTTTTGGGTTAGACTTCAACCCTGGTCCCTCATCTCCAAGGGCAGATGGCACACGACATGCAGAACCCAATGTCAACGGTCCTTTCGCCAACCTTGAAGGCCTCATCACCTACATCTTGGTTCAAGGGACTGCAGTGAATGAGCCTGCAGCTGACACTGAGTCTGATGACGCGCCTGCAGTGTCGAAGCCAAAGCAGTTGAAGAAGCCAAAAGCTTCAAAGCCAGGCCCCTTCGCCAAAAATCTCAAGGGCGAAGCCATTGGCAACTGCACCTCCTGAAGACAGTGTGCAGTCTGAAGACTTATCACGCGTCTCCAAGCCCCAGAAGCAAGAAGATGCCTCTGTCTCACACTGGCAAAGAGCTAACAGCTGCTGCCATTCTGCGCAATGACGACATTGATCTGTCAAGTGATGAAGATCTTGCAGATGACGCTCTTGAGCAACTCATCAAGAGCAAAGAAGAAGCAGAAATCTTCAATGATCTGCCTCTCTTTGATGTCACCATCATCCACAACTTCATTGACGAGTGGTTTGACATGCCAAACATCAGCTTTGAAGATCTGCAGCTACCCATTGGCCTCAGTGTCGCCTTCCAAGGCGCCATTGCTTCAGAACTTGCTATTGCCCAGCGCATTGTTGAACTGAAGCAGAAGATTGACTATGAAAAGGCTCAGTCAAGAAGCATATGGCCAAGCTCAGCGTGCAAGAAGTGAAGAACTTCAAGACAATGATGCACGAGCTCAAGGAAGCCTTTGTGAAGAAGCGTGCAGAAGCTCAGGGTTCGCGTGAGCGCATGAAGACTCTGGCTGACAGATGTGTGCAAGCCTATAATGAGGCTGAGAAGCGCAAGGCACTTGGGCGTCCTGGCATCGACCCCAGGATGGCCGCAAAGAAGAAGAAGAAGCCTGCTACGGCTGAACCTGATGCACCAAGGCAAGAGCAGTTCGATTGTCTCCCAACTTAGACTGACTGGCTCGAAGCAAAAGCCGTCAAACAGCTTCAGAGCTCAGAAGACAAGGACTGCTGAGGCTGAAGCCAGGAAGAGGAAACACTCTGAAGCCTCTCCTACTGCCCCCTCCAAGAAGAAGAGGAAGACCAAGAAAGCTCGGGCTGCTTCCACAGAGCCCTTGATAGTTGAACCCATTTCTATGGTCTATCCTGAAGCTAAACGACAACTGACAATTCATGAGCCTGCTTCCACAGAGGCTCATGAAGCTGAAGACATTCCATCAGCTGATCCCATCGCTGCTGAAGACATTGGTCAACATGCCAATGTAGAAGATGGTGCAGTCCTTCCTCAACATGAAAACAGTGAACTCATCAACATTGGTCGTCCACTGACGCCAATTGCACAGGATGCTTCATGGGCGGATCACCCACAAGAGGAAGAAGACTATGAGGCCCAGCCCTACTCCAACTCCACAGGCGTCGTCTGCGTTCCGCAGGCTTCACAAAGGTCCAAGGCCTCAAGTCTCTACTGCAGACATTCCGGCTGCATCAGCCGCAGAAGAAGGAGCACAAGTCCCACTCCCCTGTCCCACCAAGAAGCAGTTCTCCAGGAGAATGTGCTTGTGACCGACCCTCCAGCTAGTCAAGTGGAGGATGAAAATCGTGAGGCTGCCACAACCACCAATGAAGCTAATGTGGAGCCCTCCCCAGCAAAAGCTTCAGAAGACAGCGAAGCCACTGATCCCGCCACTTCTGTTCCTGAGTCTGCTGCCGGTCCCCAATTCAACTATCATGTTGAGCACAGGCCTCAGGTCCAGAAGCCAATCCCAAGACTGCCAAGGTTTCCAGGTCCTGCATCAGCACCTGGCTCCTTCAACATCAATGGCTTCAGGGCAGACAACACGTTCTTCAATAGCTCCAGGAACCCCTACTCAAGGGAAAGGATATCATCCGATCAGTTCTGGAGCTATCCTCAGCGAAGCTATTACTCTTGCATTCTGTACAACCAAGGTCGCATCTTCCCACACAAGCGCCTTGACGTTGAAGCTATAGCTGGTCTGCCCTGTCTGGAAGAAGCTTTAGATTGCTTCAAGGAGTTGGACTGCTACCGTTCATTACTGACGAAGAGCATTGGAATAAAGAGCTGCTGCTTCAATTATATGCCATACTTCACATCAGAGGGTACAATAGAGATCGAAGACTTGGGTCCTGGAGTGGATGACTGGCAACGTTCATCACGAAGCCAATGCATTTGACATATATTCTGAGCCTACCAAGCAACCTCTAAGTCTTCAGAATGCAGAACATCAGAGTTTACTCAGAACGTTGAAGGCGTTGAAGCAGTTTCTCGGGTGTATCCTTTGGCTGGCACTTACACGTGCACCACACCCTGCTTCCACTGAAGCCACTGACAGTGCCACTGCTCCAAGACCCAAGAAGCATACTCGTGTTCTCAACGACCGAGAGCTTCTTGTAGCTCTACATCAGAAACAAGATAGGCATCATGACTGGATGAAGCGTCAGATGAAAAGCCTCTTGGTGGATGTTAATCGCACTCGAAATCTTGCCACCAAGAATGCTTCGTTGCCCATGAAACCTGTCGCCGCACATGGAAAGGGCTCACGATGATGTGTTCTGAAGCTGATCTTCAAGAGGATGGCTTCAATGAGAGATTTAAGTTTGACTCCACACCTCCTCGAAGGGCCGTGCTGCTAGGAACTCCATCCCTTGAAGACTCTGAGTTCTCTTCCTCTGCTGCCACAGTGACTGCCAGAATTATTGAGGAAGAAGACGATGCTACTTCACCGCCACCTCCTTCAGCACCTCCAAGCTCTTCTGCACGCCAAACAACACCAACAACCCTGCTACTTCACCTACTCCTCATGGGAACGAGTAGAGCCAGAGAGAATTGGGCATCACTTAAGTCTTCTTGTCTGTGTGATCTGAAGACTTATTACACTTGAGGACTGTGCATCCTCCAGGCGGTTAGGCGTCGCGTTCTGAGCATCCAAGAGACATTGTGGATTGCCGGTGAACGAAGTCTGGGAAGGTTTGGGAGTCTACCTTGAAGACTTACCGGAGTGATTGGGCGAGGTCTATGTGACCTTAGCTCAAGGAGAATACGGTGAGGACTGGATGTCCTGAGCTGCGTGTTTAGGACTGGGTGTCCGGGACTGTGTGTCCTAAGGTTTAAATACCTAGCCGCTCCAACCAGACGTACAGTTGTCACAGCAACTGGAACTGGTCCAACAAATCATTGTCTTCAACGAGTCACTGGTTTCTGTTGGAAATATGCCCTAGAGGCAATAATAAATTGATTATTATTATATTTCCTTGTTCATGATAATCGTTTATTATCCATGCTATAATTGTATTGATAGGAAACTCAGATACATGTGTGGATACATAGACAACACCATGTCCCTAGTAAGCCTCTAGTTGACTAGCTCGTTGATCAATAGATGGTTACGGTTTCCTGACCATGGACATTGAATGTCATTGATAACGGGATCACATCATTAGGAGAATGATGTGATGGACAAGACCCAATCCTAAGCATAGCACTAGATCGTGTAGTTCATATGCTATAGCTTTTCTAATGTCAAGTATCATTTCCTTAGACCATGAGATTGTGCAACTCCCGGATACCGTAGGAATGCTTTGGGTGTATCAAACGTCACAACGTAACTGGGTGACTATAAAGGTGCATTACAGGTATCTCCGAAAGTGTCTGTTGGGTTGGCACGAATCGAGACTGGGATTTGTCACTCCGTGTAAACGGAGAGGTATCTCTGGGCCCACTCGGTAGGACATCATCATAATGTGCACAATGTGATCAAGGAGTTGATCACGGGATGATGTGTTACGGAACGAGTAAAGAGACTTGCCGGTAACGAGATTGAACAAGGTATCGGGATACCGACGATCGAATCTCGGGCAAGTATCGTACCGATAGACAAAGGGAATTGCATACGGGATTGATTAAGTCCTTGACATCGTGGTTCATCCGATGAGATCATCGTGGAACATGTGGGAGCCAACATGGGTATCCAGATCCCGCTGTTGGTTAATTGACCGGAGAACGTCTCGGTCATGTCTGCATGTCTCCCGAACCCGTAGGGTCTACACACTTAAGGTTCGATGACGCTAGGATTATAAAGGAAGTTTGTATGTGGTTACCGAATGTTGTTCGGAGTCCCGGATGAGATCCCGGATGTCACGAGGAGTTCCGGAATGGTCCGGAGGTAAAGATTTATATATAGGAAATCATGTTTCGGCCATCGGGACAAGTTTCGGGGTCATCGGTATTGTACCGGGACCACCGGAAGGGTCCCGGGGGTCCACCGGGTGGGGCCACCTGCCCCGGGGGGCCACACGGGCTGTGGGAGGTGCGCCTTGGCCTACATGGGCCAAGGGCACCAGCCCCAAGAGGCCCATGCGCCTAGGGTTTTAAGGAGGGAAGAGTCCCACAAGGGGAAGGCACCTCCTAGGTGCCTTGGGGGGGAGGGAAACCTCCTCTTGGCCGCCTCCCCTTTCCCATCTAGGGCTGCCGCCCCCCTAGGGGTGGGAACCCTAGAGGGGGCGCACCCTCCTCCCTCTCCCCTATATATAGTGAGGCATAGGGGCTGCTCATAACACGCGATTTGATCTCTCTCATTGGTGCAGCCCTCCCTCTCTATCTCCTCTCCCGTGGTGCTTGGCGAAGCCCTGCAGGATTGCCATGCTCCTCCATCACCACCACGCCGTTGTGCTGCTGCTGGATGGAGTCTTCCTCAACCTCTCCCTCTCTCCTTGCTGGATCAAGGCATGGGAGACGTCACCGGGCTGTACGTGTGTTGAACGCGGAGGTGCCGTCCGTTCGGCACTAGGATCTCCGGTGATTTGGATCACGACGAGTACGACTCCATCAACCCCGTTCTCTTGAATGCTTCCGCTTAGCGATCTACAAGGGTATGTAGATGCACTCTCCTTCCCCTCGTTGCTGGTCTCTCCATAGATAGATCTTGGTGACACGAAGGAAAATTTTGAATTTCTGCTACGTTCCCCAACAGTGGCATCATGAGCTAGGTCTATGCGTAGTTACTATGCACGAGTAGAACACAAAGTAGTTGTGGGCGTTGATTTTGTTCAATATGCTTGTTGTTACTAGTCTTATCTTGATTCGGCGGCATCGTGGGATGAAGCGGCCCGGACCGACCTTACACGTACTCTTACGTGAGACTGGTTCCACCGACTGACATGCACTAGTTGCATAAAGGTGGCTAGCGGGTGTCTGTCTCTCCCACTTTAGTCGGATCGGATTCGATGAAAAGGGTCCTTATGAAGGGTAAATAGCAATTGGCATATCACGTTGTGGTTTTTTGCGTAGGTAAGAAACGTTCTTGCTAGAAACCCATAGCAGCCACGTAAAACATGCAAACAACAATTAGAGGACGTCTAACTTGTGTTTGCAGGGTATGCTATGTGATGTGATATGGCCAAAAGGATGTGATGAATGATATATGTGATGTATGAGATTGATCATGTTCTTGTAATAGGAATCACGACTTGCATGTCGATGCCGGTGACGATGATGATCATGGAGCCCCGAAGATGGAGATCAAAAGGAGCTATATGATATTGGCCATATCATGTCACTATGATTTGATTGCATGTGATGTTTATCATGTTTATACATCTTATTTGCTTAGAACGACGGTAGTAAATAAGATGATCCCTCATTACAATTTCAAGAATGTGTTCTCCCCTAACTGTGCACCATTGCTAAAGTTCGTCGTTTTGAAGCACCACGTGATGATCGGGTGTGATAGATCCTTACGTTCACATACAATGGGTGTAAGACAGTTTTACACATGCAAAACACTTAGGGTTAACTTGACGAGCCTAGCATGTGCATAGACATGGCCTCGGAACACAGAAGACCGAAAGGTCGAGCATGAGTCGTATGGCAGATACAATCAACATGAAGATGTTCACCGACGTTGACTAGTCCGTCTTACGTGATGATCGGACACGGCCTAGTTGACTCGGATCATGTAATCGCTCAGATGCCTAGAGGGATGTCTATCTGAGTGGGAGTTCATAAGATGAACTTAATTATCCTGAACATGGTCAAAAGGTCTTCGCAAATTATGTCGTAGCTTGCGCTTCAGTTCTACTGTTTAGATATGTTCCTAGAGAAAATTTAGTTGAAAGTTGATAGTAGCAATTATGCGGACTAGGTCCGTAAACTGAGGATTGTCCTCATTGCTTCATAGAAGGCTTATGTCCTTAATGCACCGCTCAGTGTGCTGAACCTCGAACGTCGTCTGTGGATGTTGCGAACATCTGACATACACATTTTGATAACTACGTGATAGTTCAGTTAAACGGTTTAGAGTTGAGGCACCGAAGATGTTTTGGAACGTCGCGAAACATATGAGATGTTTCGAGGGCTGAAATTGGGATTTCAGGCTCGTGCCCACGTCAAGAGGTATAAGACCTCCGATGATTTTCTTAGCCTGCAAACTAAGGGAGAAAAGCTCAATTGTTGAGCTTGTGCTCAGATTGTCTGAGTACAACAATCACTTGAATCGAGTGGGAGTTGATCTTCCAGATGAGATAGTGATGTTTCTCCGAAGTCATTACCACCAAGCTGCTAGAGCTTTGTGATGAACTATAATATATCAGGGACATATATGATGATCCTTGAGATATTCGCGATGTTTGACACCGCGAAAGTAGAAATCAAGAAGGAGCATCAATTGTTGATGGTTGGGGAAACCACTAGTTTCAAGAAGGGCAAGGGAAGAAAGGGATACTTCATGAAACGGCAATTCAGCTGCTGCTCTAGTGAAGAAACCCAAGGTTGAACCCAAACCCGAGACTGAGTGCTTCTGTAATAAGGGGAACAGCCACTGGAGCAGAATTACCCTAGATACTTGGTAGATTAGAAGGCTGGCAAGGTCGATAGAAGTATATTGGATATACATTGTGTTGATGTGTACTTTACTAGTACTCCTAGTAGCACCAGGGTATTAGATACCGGTTCGGTTGCTAAGTGTTAGTAACTCGAAATAAAAGCTACGGAATAAACGGAGACTAGCTAAAGGTGAGCTGACGATATGTGTTGGAAGTGTTTCCAATGTTGATATGATCAAGCATCGCATGCTCCCTCTACCATCGAGATTGGTGTTTGCGTTGAGCATAGACATGATTGGATTATGCCTATCGCAATACGATTATTCATTTAAGAAGAATAATGGTTACTCTATTTATTTGAATAATACCTTCAAATGGTCTTACACCTGAAATGAATGGTTTATTGAATCTCGATCATAGTGATACACACGTTCATGCCAAAAGATAGTAATGATAGTACCACCTACTTGTGGCACTGCCATGTAAGTCATATCGGTATAAAACGCATGAAGAAGCTCCATGTTGATGGATCTTTGGGCTCACTCATTTTTGAAAGGTTTGAGACATGCGAACCATGTCTATTGGTGTATTTGCATGAAGAAACTCCATGCAAATGGACCGTTTAGACTCACTTGATTTTGAATCACTTGAGACATGCAAATCATACCACATGGGCAAGATGACTGAAAGCCTCGGTTTCAGTAAAATGGAACTAGAAAGCAAATTGTTGGAAGTAATACATTTTGATGTGTGCAGTCCAATGAGTGCTGAGGCATGTAGTGGATATCGTTATGTTCTTACTTCACAGATGATTTGAGTAGATGTTGACTATATTTACTTGATGAATCACGAGTCTGAATTATTGAAAGGTTCAAGTAATTTCAGGGTGAAGTTGAAAGATCGTCGTGACAAGAGGATAAAATATCTATGATATGATCATAGAGATGAATATCTGAATTACGAGTTTGGCACAAAATTAAGACATTGTGGAAATTGCTTCACAACTAATACAGCCTGGAACACCATAGTGTGATGGTGTGTCCGAACATCATAACTGCACCCTATTGGATATGATGCATACCATGATGTCTCTTATCGAATTACCACGATAGTTTATGGGTTAGGCATTAGAGACAACCACATTCACTTTAAATAGGGCACCACGTAATTCCGATGATATGACACCGTATGAACTATGGTTTAGAGAAACCTAAGCTGTCATTTCTTAAAAGTTTGGGGATGCGACGCTTATGTAAAAAAGTTTCAGGCTGATAAGCTCGAACCCAAAGCGGATAAATGCATCTTCATAGGACACCCAAAAAAGTTTGGTATACCTCCTGTCTCAGATCCGAAAGCAATAAGGGATTGTTTCTAGAATCGGGTCCTTTCTCGAGGAAAAGTTTCTCTCGAAAGAATTGAGTGGGAGGATGGTGGAGACTTGATGAGGTTATTGAACCGTCTCTTCAATTAGTGTGTGGCAGGGCACAAGAAGTTGTTCCTGTGGCACCTACACCAATTGAAGTGGAAGCTTATGATAGTGATCATGAAACTTCGGATCAAGTCACTACCAAACCTCGTGGGATGACAAGGATGCGTACTACTTCAGAGTGGTACGTAATCCTGTCTTGGAAGTCATGTTGCTAGACAACAATGAACCTACGAGCTATGGAGAAGCGATGGTGGGCCTGGATTCCGATAAATGGCTCGAGGCCATAAAATCCGAGAGAGGATCCATGTATGAAAACAAAGTGTAGACTTTGGAAGAACTACTTGATGGTCGTGAGGCTGTTGAGTACAGATGGATTTAAAAGGAAGACGGACAATGATGGTAAATGTCACCATTAAGAAAGCTCGACTTGTCGTTAAGAAGTTTCCCGACAAGTTCAAGGAGTTGACTACGGTGAGACTTTCTCACTCGTAGCGATGCTAAGAGTCTGTTGGAATTATATTAGCGATTACTGCATTATTTATGAAATCTTGCAGATAGGATGTCAAAACATTGTTTCCTCGATGATTTTCTTGAGGAAAGGTTGTATGTGATACAACCGGAAGGTTTTGTCAATCCTGAAAGATGCTGATAAGTATGCAAAGCTCCAGCAATCCTTCTGAGGACTGGAGTAAGCATCTCGGAGTTGGAATGTATGCTTTGATGATGATCAAAGATTTTGGGTTTATACAAAGTTTATGAGAAACTTGTATTTCCAAAGAAGTGAGTGGGAGCACTATAGAATTTCTGATAAGTATATGTTGTTGACATATTGTTGATCGGAAATGATGTAGAATTTCTGGAAAGCATATAGGGTTATTTGAAAAGTGTTTTTCAATGAAAAACCTGGATTAAGCTACTTGAACATTGAGCATCAAGATCTATAAGGATAGATCAAAATGCTTAATAGTACTTTCAAATGAGCACATACCTTGACATGATCTTGAAGGTGTTCAAGATGGATCAGTCAAAGAAGGAGTTCTTGCCTGAGTTGTAAGGTATGAAGTTGAGACTTAAAGCTCGACCACGGCAGAAGAAAGAGGAAGGACGAAGGTCGTCCCCTATGCTTTTGTCATAGGCTCTCTACAGTATGCCATGCTGAGTAACGCACCTGAAGTGTGCCTTGCCATGAGTCAGTCAAGGGGTACAAGAGTGATCCAAGAATGGATCACAGGACAACGGTCAAAGTTATCCTTAGTAACTAGTGGACTAAGGAATTTTCGCGATTATGGAGGTGGTAAAAGAGTTCGTCGTAAAGGGTTACGTCCATGCAAGCTTAACACCTATCCGGATAGCTCTGAGTAGAGATACCGGATATGTATAATGGAGTAACAATTTAGAATAGCTCCAAGTGGAACAGTTATTTGGAATAGCTCCAAATAGAACGTGGTAGCTACATCTAGGAGATGACATAGAGATTTGTAAAGCACACACGGATCTGAAAGGTTCAGACCCGTTGACTAAAACCTCTCTCACAAGCAACATGATCAAACCCAGAACTCATTGAGTGTTAATCACATAGTGATGTGAACTAGATTATTGACTCTAGTAAACTCTTTGGGTGTTAGTCACATGGGGATGTGACCTTGAGTGTTAATCACATGGCGATGTGAACTAGATTATTGACTCTAGTGCAAGTGGGAGACTGTTGAAAATATGCCCTAGAGGCAATAATAAATTGATTATTATTATATTTCCTTGTTCATGATAATCGTTTATTATCCATGCTAGAATTGTATTGATAGGAAACTCAGATACATGTGTGGATACATAGACAACACCATGTCCCTAGTAAGCCTCTAGTTGACTAGCTCGTTGATCAATAGATGGTTACGGTTTCCTGACCATGGACATTGGATGTCATTGATAACGGGATCACATCATTAGGAGAATGATGTGATGGACAAGACCCAATCCTAAGCATAGCACAAGATCGTGTAGTTCGTATGCAAAAGCTTTTCTAATGTCAAGTATCATTTCCTTAGACCATGAGATTGTGCAACTCCCGGATACCGTAGGAGTGCTTTGGGTGTACCAAACGTCACAACGTAACTGGGTGACTATAAAGGTGCACTACGGGTATCTCCGAAAGTGTCTGTTGGGTTGGCACGAATCGAGACTGGGATTTGTCACTCCGTGTGACGGAGAGGTATCTCTAGGCCCACTCGGTAGGACATCATCATAATGTGCACAATGTGACAAAGGAGTTGATCACGGGATGATGTGTTACGGAACGAGTAAAGAGACTTGCCAGTAACGAGATTGAACAAGGTATCGGGATACCGACGATCGAATCTCAGGCAAGTATCGTACCGATAGACAAAGGGAATTGCATACGGGATTGATTAAGTCCTTGAAATCGTGGTTCATCCGATGAGATCATCGTGGAACATGTGGGAACCAACATGGGTATCCAGATCCCGCTGTTGGTTATTGACCGGAGAACGTCTCGGTCATGTCTGCATGTCTCCCGAACCCGTAGGGTCTACACACTTAAGGTTCGATGACGCTAGGGTTATAAAGGAAGTTTGTATGTGGTTACTGAATGTTGTTCGGAGTCCCGGATGAGATCCCGGATGTCACGAGGAGTTCCGGAGGTAAAGATTTATATATAGGAAATCATGTTTCGGCCATCGGGACAAGTTTCGGGGTCATCGGTATTGTACCGGGACCACCGGAAGGGTCCCGGGGGTCCACCGGGTGGGGCCACCTGCCCCTGGGGCCACATGGGCTGTGGGAGGTGCGCCTTGGCCTACATGGGCCAAGGGCACCAGCCCCAAGAGGCCCATGCACCTAGGGTTTTAAGGAGGGAAGAGTCCCACAAGGGGAAGGCACCTCCTAGGTGCCTTGGGGGGAGGGAAACCTCCTCTTGGCCGCCTCCCCTTTCCCATCTAGGGCTGCCGCCCCCCTAGGGGTGGGAACCCTAGAGGGGGCGCACCCTCCTCCCTCTCCCCTATATATAGTGAGGCATAGCGGCTACTCATAACACGCGATTTGATCTCTCTCATTGGTGCAGCCCTGCCTCTCTATCTCCTCTCCCGTGGTGCTTGGCGAAGCCCTGCAGGATTGCCACGCTCCTCCATCACCACCACGCCGTTGTGCTGCTGCTGGATGGAGTCTTCCTCAACCTCTCCCTCTCTCCTTGCTGGATCAAGGCATGGGAGACGTCACCGGGCTGTACGTGTGTTGAACGCGGAGGTGCCGTCCGTTCGTCACTAGGATCTCTGGTGATTTGGATCACGACGAGTACGACTCCATCAACCCCGTTCTCTTGAACGCTTCCGCTTAGCGATCTACAAGGGTATGTAGATGCACTCTCCTTCCCCTCGTTGCTGGTCTCTCCATAGATAGATCTTGGTGACACGTAGGAAAATTTTGAATTTCTGCTACGTTCCCCAACAGTTTCATCTTCACTTCACTTTACTTACTGTTACTCCTTGTGAAGTCATTGTATGTTTGCACTATCATTTGTCTTCACTGAGTGATTATGTGTTCTGTTTGGCTTCACAATATCTTCCTACCTGATCCTTACTACCTAGCTGCTATTAGTCTTTGTGCTTTCACTTCATTGAATACTTGACTGTGGTTTGCCTAGTGTAGTCTATCTTCCGCTGCATGGTAATAGGTTTAATTTTATCATTTGTCTTCAAAACTTCTATGTTTTGAAGACTTCCGTAAAAATCGCCTATTCACCCCCCCTAGTTGATATAACGCACTTTCAAGGCCTCAGGTCCAGAAGCCAATCCCAAGACTGCCAAGGTTTCCAGGTCCTGCATCAGCACCTGGCTCCTTCAACATCAATGGCTTCAGGGCAGACAACACGTTCTTCAATAGCTCCAGGAACCCCTACTCAAGGAAGAAGATATCATCTGATCGGTTCTGGAGCTATCCTCAGCGAAGCTATTACTCTTGCATTCTTTACAACCAAGGTCGCATCTTCCCACACAAGCGCCTTGACGTTGAAGCTATAGCTGGTCTGCCCTGTCTGGAAGAAGCTTTAGATTGCTTCAAGGAAGTTGGACTGCTGCCGTTCATTACTGACGAAGAGCATTGGAATGAAGAGCTGCTGCTTCAATTCTATGCCACACTTCACATCAGAGGGTACAGCAGAGATCCGAAGACTTGGGTCCTGGAGTGGATGACTGGCAACGTTCATCATGAAGCCAATGCATTTGACATCATTGAGCTCACTGGCTTGCCCACTCCTGGCGATCTCTTCGAGCAAGGCTGTCAGCTGCATGCTGAAGCTATTGAGAGCATCTTTCAGCGGCCAGAACCTGATATGAGTCAGATGCTCAGCATGATGAAGCCATTGCCCCAAGATGCTGCTTATCCCACAGAGTTCTTCGTTGAAGACCTTGAGTACCTGCCAAGAACCATCTATCACATCATCAGGCGAACTCTCTGGCCTATCAAAGGGCACTCTCCAAATGCCAAGCTTCAGGGTGCAATGAAGACTTTGGTCTTCTATATACTTCATGGCAAATGCTTCAATGCACAGGACTTCTTCATACGCCAACTTGCTGCATCAGGCATTGATCTGTTTGGTTTGAAGTTCTACGCCCCTTGGGTCATGCGGCTGATCAAGCTACACTCCGCCATCTCGTATCAGCCCTCAGCCCGCAACCATCGGATCTTCTTGCCTGACGTGGACATGTCTACTGAAGCCATATATTCTGAGCCTGCCAAGCAACCTCTAAGTCTTCAGAATGCAGAACATCAGAGTTTTACTCAAGAACGTTGAAGGCGTTGAAGCAGTTTCTCGGGTGTATCCTTTGGCTGGCACTACACGTGCACCACACCCTGCTTCCACTGAAGCCACTGACAGTGCCACTGCTCCAAGACCCAAGAAGCGCACTCGTGTTCTCAACGACCGAGAGCTTCTTGTGGCTCTACATCAGAAACAGGATAGGCATCATGACTGGCTGAAGCGTCAGATGAAAAGCCTCTTGGTGGATGTTAATCGCACTCGAAATCTTGCCACCAAGAATGCTTTCGTTGCCCATGAAACCTGTCGCCGCACATGGAAAGGGCTCACGACAATCTGTTCTGAAGCTGATCTTCAAGAGGATGGCTTCACTGAAATGTACAAGACAGACCTGAAGAGGATTACAGTCAGCGCAAGACCCGAATCCAATGGATTCGAAGATATTGGGCAGAACAATGGTTCAAATACAGATTTGTGACCCAGGAGTATGCTGAGAAAAATGCCATCAAGAGACCGTGGGGAGACATCCTATTCAAGAATCTTCTACCCAGGTCCAGAGATGAAGCCATTGCTCAAGGCTTCTATCCATGCATGGTCCGTGGACCACAGCCTGCTGATGCACACTCATCGTCACTGCTATGGTGTCGTGACGACAATCTGTTCAAGCGCAACTTCCAGTTTGCTCAGAACTCCGCGAAGCAGAACAAGAAGACTTTTGGGTTAGAGTTCAACCCTGGTCCCTCGTCTCCAAGGGCAGATGGCACACGACATGCAGAACCCAATGTCATCGGTCCTTTCGCCAACCTTGAAGGCCTCATCACCTACATCTTGGTTCAAGGGACTGCAGTGAATGAGCCTGCAGCTGACACTGAGTCTGATGACGCGCCTGCAGTGCCGAAGCCGAAGCAGTTGAAGAAGCCAAAAGCTTCAAAACCGGCCTCTTCACCAAAAATCTCAAGGGCGAAGCCATTGGCAACTGCACCTCCTGAAGACAGTGTGCAGTCTGAAGACTTATCACGCGTCTCCAAGCCCCAGAAGGCCAAGATGCCTCTGTCTCACACTGGCAAAGAGCTAACAGTTGCTGCCATTCTGCGCAACGACGATATTGATCTGTCAAATGATGAAGATCTTGCAGATGACGCTCTTGAGCAACTCACCAAGAGCAAAGAAGAAGCAGAAATCTTCAATGATCTGCCTCTCTTTGATGTCACCATCATCCACAACTTCATTGATGAGTGGTTTGACACGCCCAACATCAGCTTTGAAGATCTGCAGCTACCCATTGGCCTCAGTGTCGCTTTCCAAGGCGCCATTGCTTCAGAACTTGCTATTGCCCAACACATTGTTGAACTGAAGCAGAAAATTGACTATGAAAAGGCTCAGTTCAAGAAGCATATGGCCAAGCTCAGCGTGCAAGAAGTGAAGAACTTCAAGACAATGATGCACGAGCTCAAGGAAGCCTTTGTGAAGAAGCGTGCAGAAGCTCAGGGTTCGCGTGAGCGCATGAAGACTCTGGCTGACAGATGTGTGCAAGCCTATAATGAGGCTGAGAAGCGCAAGGCACTTGGGCGTCCTAGCATCGACCCCAGGATGGCTGCAAAGAAGAAGAAGCCTGCTACGGATGAACCTGATGCACCAAGGCAAGAAGCAGTTCCGATTGTCTTCCCAACTAGACTGACTGGCTCGAAGCCAAAAAGCGTCAACAGCTTCAGAGCTCAAGAAGACAAGGACTGCTGAGGCTGAAGCCAGGAAGAGGAAACACTCTGAAGCCTCTCCTACTGCCCCCTCCAAGAAGAAGAGGAAGACCAAGAAAGCTCGGGCTGCTTCCACAGAGCCCTTGATAGTTGAACCCATTTCTATGGTCTATCCTGAAGCTGAACGACAACTGACAATTCATGAGCCTGCTTCCACAGAGGCTCATGAAGCTGAAGACATTCCAGCAGCTGATCCCATCGCTGCTGAAGACATTGGTCAACATGACAATGTAGAAGATGGTGCAGTCCTTCCTCAGCATGAAAACAGAACTCATCAGCATTGGTCGTCCACTGACGCCAATTGCACAGGATGCTTCATGGGCGATCGCCCACAAGAGGAAGAAGACTATGAGGCCCAGCCCACTCCAACTCCACAGGCGTCGTCTGCGTTCCGCAGGCTTCGCAAAGGTCCAAGGCCTCAAGTCTCTGCTGAAGACATTCCGGCTGCATCAGCCGCAGAAGAAGAGTCCCACAAGATCCCACTCCCCTGTCCCACCAAGAAGCAGTTCTCCAGGAGAATGTGCTTGTGACCGACCCTCCAGCTAGTCAAGTGGAGGATGAAAATCGTGAGGCTGCCACAACCACCAATGAAGCTAATGTGGAGCCCTCCCCAGCAAAAGCTTCAGAAGACAGCGAAGCCACTGATCCCGCCACTTCTGTTCCTGAGTCTGCTGCCGGTCCCCAATTCAACTATCATGTTGAGCACAGGCCTCAGGTCCAGAAGCCAATCCCAAGACTGCCAAGGTTTCCAGGTCCTGCATCAGCACCTGGCTCCTTCAACATCAATGGCTTCAGGGCAGACAACACGTTCTTCAATAGCTCCAGGAACCCCTACTCAAGGGAAAGGATATCATCTGATCGGTTCTGGAGCTATCCTCAGCGAAGCTATTACTCTTGCATTCTTTACAACCAAGGTCGCATCTTCCCACACAAGCGCCTTGACGTTGAAGCTATAGCTGGTCTGCCCTGTCTGGAAGAAGCTTTAGATTGCTTCAAGGAAGTTGGACTGCTGCCGTTCATTACTGACGAAGAGCATTGGAATGAAGAGCTGCTGCTTCAATTCTATGCCACACTTCACATCAGAGGGTACAATAGAGATCCGAAGACTTGGGTCCTGGAGTGGATGACTGGCAACGTTCATCACGAAGCCAATGCATTTGACATATATTCTGAGCCTACCAAGCAACCTCTAAGTCTTCAGAATGCAGAACATCAGAGTTTTACTCAGAACGTTGAAGGCGTTGAAGCAGTTTCTCGGGTGTATCCTTTGGCTGGCACTACACGTGCACCACACCCTGCTTCCACTGAAGCCACTGACAGTGCCACTGCTCCAAGACCCAAGAAGCGTGCTCGTGTTCTCAACGACCGAGAGCTTCTTGTAGCTCTACATCAGAAACAAGATAGGCATCATGACTGGATGAAGCGTCAGATGAAAAGCCTCTTGGTGGATGTTAATCGCACTCGAAATCTTGCCACCAAGAATGCTTCCCGTTGCCCATGAAACCTGTCGCCGCACATGGAAAGGGCTCACGATGATGTGTTCTGAAGCTGATCTTCAAGAGGATGGCTTCACTGGGAGATTTAAGTTTGACTCCACACCTCCTCGAAGGGCTGTGCTGCTAGGAACTCCATCCCTTGAAGACTCTGAGTTCTCTTCCTCTGCTGCCACAGTGACTGCCAGAATTATTGAGGAAGAAGACGATGCTACTTCACTGCCACCTCCTTCAGCACCTCCAAGCTCTTCTGCACCGCCAAACAACACCAACAACCCTGCTACTTCACCTACTCCTCATGGGAACGAGTAGAGGCTCTATGTCTTCAAACCTTTTTGGTCATTACTGACAAAAGGGGGAGAAGCATATGAGATTGATAGTCTTCAAGCGGGTCCATATGGACGGGTGCCTTATATTTTGCTTCGTGCTTACAACTCTCGTTTTTGCTACATTTGGTTCTTATGAGTTGTAACACTTAAACTAGATGGTCGTCTGCTACTTATTTGCCACCTTGTTTTGCGAAGATAAATTCCGCATATGCGTCGATAAATTCCGCACTTAGCTCATTCTACAGACGTCCATTTTCCATTATGCATGTCATTATCTTCATATACTTTCACATGCATAGTGGATTGTCATCATAAGTTGAAGTGGATCTCCACAAGTACAACCTGCCATGTGCATTTGCATTCCAAAAGCAAATTAACTTATATGCACATCTTCAGGGGGAGCCCTTGCAACTTATGAAGACAATTCCTTATCCTTTACAATTTCACAAATTATATTCCCCGTTGAAAACTTCAACTAGTTTGTCATCAATCACCAAAAAGGGGGAGATTGTAAGTGCATCTAGTGCCACCCCTAGTTGGTTTTGGAGTATTGACGACAAACCTAGTTGAGGGACTAATGTGTTTGTGAGAATTGCAGGATAACACAGGTAGAAGTCCCTCATTGATTCGGTTTTACTACCAGAGATGACCCTTAAAAATGTATGAAGACATTGAAGTCAAAGGTGGTATATGAAGATATTCACATTGAAGACTATGGCAAGAGAAGACACTATATGAAGCCTATGGAGCTCGAAGACTTAGATCTTTCATAGTTCTTTTTCTTTTGTGTTGAGTCATAGGAACCACCGTACTGTTAAGTGGGGTCCAAGAGAACCAGTCAGAATGACTGAAGTGATGCCTAAACCAAAAACCTATGTCTTCGAGTGAAGACTATGAGAGCGAATCTTGTCCAGAGTCGGACAAGTCAGCTTTGCTTGTAGCCCAAGTAAAGTTGTCGTGTGAGTTTGAAATCTGACCGTTGGAACACGTGTCAGTTCCTTAGTGACCCAGGGTCATTTCAGACAAATCAGGTCGGGTTGCCAAGTGGCTATAAATAGCCCACCCCCTACAACCATAAACGGTTGGCTGCTCAGATTGAAAGTACGGCTTTTGTCGTTTGAGAGCAACCCACCTCGAAGCCTTTGAGAGAGAATTCCTTGCGAGGATAAAGCCCTAACCACCAGAGCCAGAGAGAATTGGGCATCACTTAAGTCTTCTTGTCTGTGTGATCTGAAGACTTATTACACTTGAGGACTGTGCATCCTCCAGCTGGTTAGGCGTCGCGTTCCGAGCATCCAAGAGACATTGTGGATTGCCGGTGAACGAAGTCTGTGAAGGTTTGGGAGTCTACCTTGAAGACTTACCAGAGTGATTGGGCGAGGTCTATGTGACCTTAGCTCAAGGAGAATACAGTGAGGACTGGGTGTCCTGAGCTGCGTGTTTAGGACTGGGTGTCCGGGACTGTGTGTCCTAAGGTTTAAATACCTAGCCGCTCCAACCAGACGTACAGTTGTCACAGCAACTGGAACTGGTCCAACAAATCATTGTCTTCAACGAGTCACTGGTTTCATCTTCACTTCACTTTACTTACTGTTACTCCTTGTGAAGTCATTGTATGTTTGCACTATCATTTGTCTTCACTGAGTGACTGCGTGTTCTGTTTGGCTTCACAATATCTTCCTACCTGATCCTTACTACCTAGCTGCTATTAGTCTTTGTGCTTTCACTTCATTGAATACTTGACTACGGTTTGCCTAGTGTAGTCTACCTTCCGCTGCATGGTAATAGGTTTAATTTTATCGTTTGTCTTCAAAACTTCTATGTTCTGAAGACTTCAATAAAAATCTCCTATTCACCCCCCCCCCCTAGTCGATATAACGCACTTTCAATAGCCAATAGGCAACCCGACCTGATTTGTCCGAAATGACCCTTGGTCACTTAGGAACTGACACGTGTTCCAACGGTCAGATTTCAAACACACACGTCAACTTTACTTGGGCTACAAGCAAAACTGACTTATCCAACTCTGGACAAGATTTGCTCTCATAATCTTCACTCGAAGACATAGGATTTTGGTTAAGCATCACTTCAGTCATTCTGACTGGTTCACTTGGACCCCACTTAACAGTGCGGTGGTTCCTATGACTCAACAAAGAAAAACACAAAACGACGAAACTGCTAAGTCTTCGCGCTCCATAGTCTTCACGTGATGTCTTCTCTTTTCATAGTCTTCACGTGATGTCTTCTCTTTTCATAGTCTTCAATGTGAACATCTTCACATACCACCTTTGACTTCAATGTCTTCATACATTTTTAGGGGTCATCTCTGGTAGGAAAACCGAATCAATGAGGGACTTCTACCTATGTTATCCTGCAATTCTCACAAACACATTAGTCCCTCAACTAGGTTTGTCGTCAATACTCCAAAACCAACTAGGGGTGGCACTAGATGCACTTACAATCTCCCCCTTTTTGGTGATTGATGACAAACTAGTTGAAGTTTTCAACGGGGAATAAAATATGTGAAATTGTAAAGGATAGGGTATTGTCTTCATAAGTGGCAAAGGCTCCCCCTGAAGATGTGCATATAAGTAATTTGCTTTTGGTATGCAAATGCACATGGCAGGTTGTACTTGTGGAGATCCTCTTCAACTTATGATGACAAGTCATTATGCAAGATATGATGTAACGAAAATAATGACATGCATAATGAAAAATGGACGTCTACAAAATGATCTAAGTGCGGAATTTATCGTCGCACATGCGGAATTTATCATCGCATCACAGAATAGCAAATAAGTAGCAGACGACCATCGAGTTTAAGTGTTACAACTCAAAGAACCAAATGTATCGAAAATGAGAGTTGTAAGCACTTGGCAAAAGTAGCAAAAAAAATCAACCACCCATATAGACCCGCTTGAAGACTATCAACTCATATGCTTCTCCCCCTTTTGTCAGTGAGGACCAGAAAGGTTTGAAGACATAGAGCGCCTACTCGTTCCCAGGAGGTGCAGGCGAGGCAGCAGGGTCGTCGTTGAGATCCGGTGGTGCAGAGGAACTTGGTATAGTGTCGACACGCACTGAAGTTGGAGGAGGTGAAGTTGCATCATCTTGGTCATCGATGACTCTGGCATTTACGGTCGCAGCTGAGGACGAGTATTCAGAGTCTTCAAGTGAGGGAGTCCGATGCAAGTGAACATTTCTGGGAGGAGTTGAGTCAAACTTGAAGCATTCGGTGAAGCCATCGTCATGCAGATCAGCTTCAGCACTGAGTACGATCAAGCTCTTCCACGACCTCTGGCAGGTTTCATGAGTGACAAAGGCATTCTTGGTGGCAAGATTGCGAATGCGGTTGACATCCACCAAGACGCTTTGCATCTGATGCTTAAGCCAGTCGTGATGTTTGTCCTGTTTCTGATGCAGCGCGACTAGAAGTTCTTGGTCATTTAGGACATGAGATCGTCGTCGAGGCCTTTGCGCTATGGTGCTACCAGTGGCATCAGTTTGAGCACGAGGGGCACGTGTGTTTCCAGAAAGGGGATAAACCCGAGACACTGCTGGAATTCCTTCAATGGGTTGGGTGAAGCTTTGGTGATCAGCATTGTGAAGATAAATGGGATCCTTAGCAAGCTCTGGATAAATGGCTTCAACTGACATATCAACCTCGGGCAAGAATATAAGATGATTGCGCGCAGACGGCTGATAGTTGAAAGCTGAGTGACGCTTTATCAGACGCATGACCCATGGAGCATAAAATTTCAACCCAAAGATGTCAGAGCCAGACGCAACCAACTGCCTGATGAAGAAGTCTTGAGCATTGAAGCTGATGCCATTGAAGATATAGAAAACCAAAGTCTTCATTGCTCCTTCAAGCTTCGCTGCAGATGAGTGTCCTTTGACAGGCCATAGAGTCTTCCTGATGATGTGGTAAATGGTGCGAGGCAAGTACTCTAGGTCTTCAACAAAGAACTCAGATGGGTATTCAGCGTCATGAGGCAGAGGCTTCATCATGCTCAGCATTTGACTCATGTTGGGTTCTGGCTTCTGAAAGATGCTTTCCAAGGCATTTTGATGTTGTTGACAACCTGGTTCATAGTATCACCAGGATTGTATAGGCCTGTGAGCTCAATGATATCATGAGCTTTAGCTTCATGATGGACATTGCTGTCATCCACTCAAGGACCCAAGTCTTCATTTCCCTGTTGTAGCCTCGAATATGAAGAGTGGCATAGAATTGAAGCAGCAATTCTTCGTTCCAGTGCTCCTTGTCAGTGACGAACTGCAACGGACCAACATCTCTGAAACAGTCCAATGCTTCTTCGAGGCAGGGCAGACCAGCTATAGCTTCAGAGTCGAGGCACATATGTGGAAATATGCGCCCTTGATTATATAGGACACAAGAATAGTAGCTGCGCTGCTGATAGCTCCAGAACTGATCTGAGGAAATGAGCGGTCTTGTATAGGGGTTCTTGGAGCTGTTGAAGAAGGTATTATGGGCCATGAAGCCATTTGCATTGAAGACCCCAGGTGAAGTGGCAGTGCCTGGGAATCGTGGAAGTGTTGGCTTGGGCTTTTGAACTTGAGGCCTGTGCTCGACGTGGTACTCAAATTGTGGACCAGCAGCAGGCGGAGGAGTCAGAATGGGCCATCGAACCATAACTGGCTGACCACGATCAAATGCCAGCTCCATTGTGTGAGGTCTTGGAGGGGGAACAGGGGCATTGGCATTGTCTTCATGGGCTTCAGGGGCCACATGTGCTTCAGGTACTTGGACCTCAGGTGCTGCAGCATTGACTTCAGGTGTTGCAGCATTGACTTCTGGCGCCTCATTGGCTTCCGGCGCCGTATTGGCGTCAACCATGACAACGTCATTGGCGTCAGCAGAGATGTTGGTGGCTACTTCAGGGTTGTTAACCTCCACTTCAGAAGATGGAGGGTCGGTCATGTTCTCCTCGAGAACAACATCTTGGTGAGACGGGGGTGTAGCAACTCTTGAATCTCTTGGGGCTTCTTCTTCATCTTCTTCATCTTCTTCTTCATCGGCTGATGCGGCCGGAACATCTTCAACCATTTTGGCTTCAGATTCAGACACGTGCATTGTGGGAGTGACTTGGGGCCTTGGTCCTTTGCGAAGCCTGCATAATGCGGGCGACGCTTGTGGAGATGGAGCATGTGGGGCCTCAAAGTCATCATCGGTTTGCACTGTTGGGGTAGCTTGCGGTTGGGGAAAGCTTGGAGTGTCTTGTCGCTGTGGGTGATCAGCCCACGATGCATCCTGAGCAGTTGGCGTCAAAGGACGACCAATGCTGATGAGTTCGCTGTGCATAAGCATAGGCAATGATACCAATTGGTGCTCGATCTGAGGAAGGACTTCATCATCTTCAACATTGTCATGGTGACCAATGTCTTCAGCAGCGGTGGGGGTCAACTGCTGGAATGTCTTCAGCTTCAGGAGCCCCTGTGGAAGCAGGCTCATGAATTACCATCCGTCGTTCTTGATGCGAGGAGGCAGGACGAGCAACCGAGATGGGCTCAACAATAAGGGGCTCTGTGGGAGCAGCCCGATCTTTCTTGGTTTTGCGCTTCTTCTTGGAGGGAGCGACATCAGAAGCTTCAGGATGTTTCCTCTTTCTGGCTTCAGCCTCGGCAGCCCTTGTCTTCTTTAGTTCTGAAGCCACTGTGGGGACCTTAGGCTTCGAACCTGTCATACTGGCAGGGAAGACAATGGGATGTACTTCCTGCCTTGTTGCTTCGGGTTCGGCCACAGCTGGCTTCTTCTTCTTTGCAGCCATCCTGGGATCGATGCCAGGATGCCCAAGAGCCTTGCGCTTCTCAGCTTCATTGTAGGCTTGCACGCATTTGTCAGCCAGACTCTTCATGCGCTCACAAGACCCTTTAGCTTCTTCACGTTTCTTGAGAAAGGCTTCCTTGAGCTCGTGCAGCATAATCTTGAAGTTTTTCACATCTTGCACGCTGAGCTTGGCCATGTGCTTCTTGAACTGAGCTTTCTCATAGTCGATCTTTTGCTTCAGTTCAACGATGCGCTGAGCTAGAGCTAGCTCAGAAGCAATGGCGCCAGTGAAAGCGACGCTGAGGCCAATTGGAAGTTGCAGATCATCAAAGCTGAGATTGGGGGTTTCAAACCACTCATCAATGAAGTTGTGGAGGATTGCCACGTCAAAGAGAGGCAAATCATTGAAGATTTCTGCTTCTTCTTTGCTCTTAATCAGTTGCTCAAGAGTGTCATCTGCAAGATCTTCATCGCTGGACAGATCAATGGCGTCATTGCGCAGAATAGCAGCAGCAGACAGTTCTTGGCTGGTGGGTTGCAAGGGCATATTCACTCTCGAGGGCTTGGAGATGCGTGACAAATCTTCAGACTGCACACTGTGTTCAGGAGGTGCAGTGGCCAAAGGCTTTGCCTGGAAGACTTTTGGTGCAGGAGCAGGCTTTGAAGCTTTAGACTTCTTCAGTTTCTTTGGCTTCGGCGGTGCAGGCGCTTCATCAGATTCAGCGTCATCTGCAGGCTCATCCATGGCTGTCCCTTGAACCATGATATGGGTGATGAGACCTTCCAGGTTGTAGAAGGGCCCAACAAGATTGGGTTCAGCTTCGCGTGTGCCATCAGCACGAGGAGCAGAGGGGCCTGGATTGAAGTCTAAGCCTCGTGACTTCTTGTTTTCTTTGGCCGAGTTCCTAGAAAACTGAAGGTTGCACTTGAACAGATTATCATCGCGGCACCACAGTAATGAAGATGGGTCTGCATCCGCAGGCTGTGGTCCACGGACCATGCAAGGATAGAAGCCTTGTTCAATGGCTTCAGCTCTGGACTTGGGTTGAAGATTTCTGTATAGAATGTCTCCCCATGGTCGTTTGATGGCATTATTCTCAGCATACTCCTGGGTCACGAACTTGTACTTGAACCACTGTTCTGCCCAATATCTTCGAATCCATTGGATTCGAGTTTTTCGCTGATTGTAGTCCTCCTCTGGATCTGTCTTGTATAGCTCATAGAGGTCAGGAGGCAAATCTCTTGAGGTTTTGCCACGACACTGTCTGCCACCCTTTCTTGTAGGTTTCTCTGGTGCCATGAACTTCAAACTGAATGGCTTCAACATGTTCAAAGGTTTCAAAGGCTTCCGCTTGCTGGTCAAACAGGAACTGGCTTCGGGAGAATTTATATGATGCTGTAAGAATTCTGCAAATGAATGCAGACTATGAGAACCAAGGGATTCTCCCACGGACATGTACCTGTGACAGCATTAAGGTGCGAGGGAAGGGGAAGAGGTCATATGCATTCTCAGAAGATTTTGAAGAAAAAACAGTTTAGAAGACATTGACCTCATAGTGCGAAGACATTCACTCATAGATAGAGAGTTGGTTCCAGATTTTTACGAATCCACAAATAAGTACAAGTGAGGAATCTAACTACTTTGTGAAGCATAAGTGAACATACTAGGCATATTATGAGATGCAGTATGAAATAGATCCAACTTGTGTGAACAGAAACTGCTTGTGGTAGAAAGTGATAAATCTATAGGATCAAAGGGGCCGCAAAAAGGAAGTTTTATTTACCACACGAAGAACTGCTAGACGGAGTGGGAGAGGAGGCCGAGCAGTTCGATCGTCCGTGCCCTAACTTGGCGACGGAGGACACCTACGGCGACGGCGGAGAAGACGATGTCCGTGGCCGACGTGAAGACGGCATCGGTGAGGTCGCGGCAGCTAAGCACTTCGTCGTCGGCGTCGTCGAGGGCTAGCGGTGGCGCTAGGGTTTGTGCGAGAGTGGAAGAAGGGATAATGACTGTGGTGAGGCGTGTATTTATAGGGATAGGGATGGCACAGTGTTATTACACAAGTGCCCCTGGCGATTCACATCTGAAGGACACGTGGCTATCATGCAACATATCGGAGGTTGTTCCACGTTCCCACGCATGCCCGGATTGTCGGGTGGTCGTTCCCACTTCTCCGGGTTTCAGGTGAAAGGATTTAGCATTGAAAACGGATTAATGTTTGTCTCTGTGTCTTCTACTGACATGGACGCTGAGAAGACATTTTGACAGTTTCAATAGAATGCATATGATTTGGACAGATAGAGTTTGAGATAGAAAGCATAGAGAGACTAGGGTCCGATCACATTCACTTAGTTCAAAATATTCAACAAGGAGGACGTAGCTATAAGTGAATGCTGTAGAGGATAGAACACTAGTATGTATATATCAGAAGACAATCAAGTCAACATAGTGAAGATAATCATGAAGACAAGTTGAAATCAAAGACAAACCAAATGTGAAGACATAGCAAATGTAACGCCATGGGTAAAACACTTCAAACAGAAGAATTTGGTGGTGGCGTTACCCACCGTATAGGAAGTATTAGACCCAGACACGGCGCACAATTATCGTGGTGCTCCGAAGTCAAATTCCACGTTAATGTATTCACACTCAGAATGTAAGTCTTCATTGATTGAAGATATACTTTACTTCGTGTGTTGCACATCTAAGTCATCAACATGCATAAGTGTTAGGATGTGTGCCTGATCACAGGACATTTGAGGATTCCAAGATATTTAGCTCACACCATAACTTGCAAAACCTCTTCTCATCCAAGGGCTTGGTGAAGATATCTGCCAATTGCTCTTCAGTGTTGACGTGTATGATATCAATATCTTCCTTCACAACATGATCTCTGAGAAAGTGATGATGAATTTCAATGTGCTTTGTCTTCGAGTGCTGAACTGGGTTGTTGGCAATCTTGATGGCGCTTTTGTTGTCGCAGTAGAGTGGCACTTGCTTCAGGTGAATGCCATAGTCTTTGAGTGTTTGCTTCATCCATAGAAGCTGAGCGTAGGAAGATCCAGCAGCAATGTATTCAGATTCAGCAGTGGAGAGAGATACACAGTTCTGCTTCTTTGAAGACCAACATACAAGTGATCGTCCGAGAAAATGACATGTGCCTGATGTAGACTTGCGATCCACCTTATCACCAGCATAATCAGCATCCGAGAATCCAACTAGATCAAACTCTGAGCCCTTTGGATACCATAATCCTAGTGTTGGGGTGTGAGCCAAATATTTGAGAATTCGCTTCACAGCTAAGTGATGCGATTCCTTTGGTGCCACTTGGAATCAGGCACACATGCAAACACTAAGCATGATATCTGGCCTAGATGCACATAAATAAAGTAAGGAACCAATCATGGAGCGCTATACCTTTTGATCGAACTCTTTACCATTGTCGTCGGGACCCAGATGATGTTTGGCTGGCATTGGCGTCGTGAAGCCTTTGCAATCTTGCATCCCAAATTTCTTCAGGCAATCTTTGATGTATTTCTCTTGAGATATAAAGATGCCGTTGCGTTGCTGATGTATTTTAAGACCAAGGAAGAACTTCAGCTCACCCATCATGGACATCTGATATTGCTCTTGCATCATATATCCAAACTCATTAGTGTATTTCTGATTGGTGCAGCCGAAGATAATGTCATCCACATATATTTGGCACACAAACAGTTCACCATCATATGTCTTCGTGAAGAGAGTGGGGTCGAGGGAACCAGGTTTGAAGCCTTTGCTCTTCAGGAAGTCTTTGAGTGTGTCATACCAAGCCCTAGGGGCTTGTTTGAGGCCATACAGTGCCTTGTTGAGCTTGTACACCATATCAGGATGTTTTGGATCTTCAAAGCCAGGCGGTTGTGCAACATACACTTCTTCGTCAATCTTGCCATTGAGAAAAGCACTTTTCACATCCATTTGATGCAGAAGAATGTTATGATGATTTGCATAGGCCAGCAGTATGCGTATGGCTTCAAGTCTAGCCAGAGGAGCAAATATCTCATCGAAGTCAATCCCTTCAACTTGAGTGTATCCTTGAGCAACGAGACGAGCCTTGTTTCTGACAACTTGACCATGCTCATCTTGCTTGTTGCGGTATATCCATTTGGTGCCTATTATATTGTACTTGCGAGGATCAGCACGCTTAACCGGTTCCCATACATTATTCAGCTCAAACTGTTGAAGCTCTTCTTGCATAGCTTGAATCCATTCAGGTTCCATGAAGGCTTCATCAACTTTCTTGGGTTCAGATATTGAGAAATATGCGAAGTGCCCACAGAAATTTGCTAGCTGTGTTGCCCTTGAACGAGTGAGTGGACCTGGTGCATTGATGCTATCAATTATTCTCTCAATCTGTACTTCATTTGCAACACGAGGATGTACAGGACGAAGATTTTGCTCTTGCTGATCATTGTCATCGTTAGAAGGATTTTCTTCAGGCTGAGCATTGTCTTCAGGTTAATCAGGTGCGGAGATGATAAGTTCCTCTTCAGGCCAAGCTTCAGATGGTATGATTTCTCCAGTTCCCATAAGTTTGATTGATTCACTGGATGGAACTTCATCTAGCACATTTGGCAGGTGCTCTCTTTGCGAGCCGTCAGTCTCATCGAACCGCACATCCACAGTTTCAACTACTTTGTAGTGAAAGAGGTTGAAGACTTTGTAGGAGTGCGAATCCTTTCCATATCCAAGCATAAAACCTTCATGTGCTTTTGGTTGCAAATTTTGAAGTGTGATGTGGATCCTTGATCCAGCACCTGGCACCAAATACTCTGAAGTAACTGACATTTGGCTTCTTGCCAGTACGGAGCTCATAGGATGTCTTGTTCAGAAGCATGTGAAGATAAACATGGTTGATGATGTGGCATGCAGTATCAATGGCTTCAGGCCAGAATTTTCTTGGAGTCTTGTATTCATCAAGCATCGTCCGGGCCATCTCAATACGTGTTCTGTTTTTGCGTTCGACGACGCCATTCTGCTGTGGCGTGTACGGAGATGAGAATTCATGTGTGATGCCCAAAGTATCAAGATATGTATCTAGCCCAGTGTTCTTGAATTCAGTGCCATTGTCACTTCTGATGTACTTTATCTTGACGCCATAGTTGTTCATGGCTCGATTGGCGAAGCGTCTGAAGACATCCTGCACTTCAGTCTTGTAGAGTATTATATGCACCCAAGTATATCTTGAATAATCATCAACAATGACAAAGCCATAGAGACAAGTAGTAGTAGTAGTAAGAGTTGAGTAATGAGTGGGACCGAAAAGGTCCATGTGGAGCAGTTCGAAGGGTTGAGTCATTGTCATGATTGTCTTCGAGGGATGCTTGGCCCTCGTCATCTTTCCTGCTTCACAGGCACCGCATAAGTGATCCTTCTTGAACTTGACGCCCTCGATTCCTATGACATGCTTCTTTCTTGCAAGATTGTGCAAGTTCCTCATGCCAGCATGCCCTAGCCTCCGATGCCAGAGCCAGCATTCTGAAGCTTTTGCTAGAAGACATACGGCAAGCTGTGGTCCTGCTGAGAAATCTACCACGTACAAATCATCTTTCCGATACCCTTCAAACACTAGAGACTTGTCAAATTCCATTAGAACAAGGCAACAATATTTTCCAAACATCACAATCATGTTTAAATCGCAAAGCATTGAGACAGTTGAAACCAAGGGATTCAACAAGCATGACTTTATCCATGTGTTGATCCTTTGAGATTGCAACTCTACCTAGACCCAATACCTTACTTTTACCAGTGTCAGCAAATGTGATGTGACTTTTGTCAGATGGACGTAAGATTGAGTCTTTAAGAAGGCTTCGCTTGCCAGTCATGTGATTTGTACACCCACTATCAATAATCCATTCTGAAGCAGCTGGTGTCGTACCCTATAGTGCAGTTAGGGGGATAGGCTTCACGAAGAGAATTGTCAAGCAAAAACATTTGATGGGCAAGTGGATTATGAAAGCTTAGATCGAGGTTAGGACTGATAGGGCAAGTAGCAAGCGACTCAGGAACAAAATACATAATAAGACCATTTTGGCATTTGATCTTGCGCCCTACAAGATGTTTAAGGTCCCCAGCAATAGCTTCAGACGATTTTGGTTTTCGGCTGGAGACCTTTCCCTGCAAAAGAGAGTTAAGCTTTCTTAGCCACCCACATCTTCAAGGGTGGCTTTGAAGCAATGAGTCTAAGTGCAGCATCTGAGAACTTTGGCTTTGGAGCCCTAGCAAAAAATCTTGCAGGTGGACAATAGTACTCATAAGAATAAGCAGAATAGTTCTTGGTCTTATGAACATGGCGGTTTGATGAAACACGCTCATATTCATAGGCCTGAGTATGGCTTCCCTGCAAAACATTTGCGTTAGTGCGACTCAGGTGAGTCCTCTGCCTATATGAAGCCTTTGGACCGTATGAAGCCTGTGGTCTGGGGTTTGTCTTCTTCACTTGCGGTTTCATGACGACATTCATAGGAAGATTCTCCAAACACCTTTTCGGCACCCAGACCTTCTTCATAGGCGGTCCATTCCTGTAGTTAGTACCAATATACCTGGCAAACACTTCACCATTCTGATTCTTAAACAGTTTATAGTTTGCATCAAAGGATTCATCAATAACAATGGGATTAGCACAAGTGAAGCTAGATAGGGTGGATGGATCCACTAAAGGTCCCTTTGCAGCAACCCATGTGGTTTTGGGGTACTGCTCAGGTTTCCAGTAAGAGCCATCAGCATTCATTTTCCTTTCGAACCCAACACCCTCTTTCCTAGGGTTTCGGTTCAGGATCTGCCTTTTGAGGACATCACATAGTGTCTGATGCCCTTTGAGACTTTTGAACATCCCTGTTTCAAGCATTGTCTTCAACCTAGCATTCTCATCAGCAATAGCGGTGGCATCCTCAGCAGAGGGGTTAGTTGGCACATCAGCAGTTGAAGATATTGCAATAGTAGCAGCAGTGGAACAACCAGCAACAGAAGTAGCGTTGTCACGCTCAATACATTTAAGACATGGTGGTTCAAATCCTTCCTGAGCGGAACTGATCTGTTTGGCGTGAAGTGACTCATTTTCCTTTTGAAGATCTTCATGAGCCGCTCTCAATTTCTCAAGATCTTGTTTCCTTTGAAGATAATCATAGGAAAGCTTTTCATGAGTTGTTGAGAGCGTTTCATGACGACTTTCAAGTTCCTCATACTTAACGTGAAGATTTTTTATGTCTTAAATTAAGGACTAAGATCGAGTTATTTCAGCGTCTAACAGGTCATCGCTTTTGTCTAACAGTTTTTGAATATGTTCCATACCTTTCTGTTGTTCAGTTGCAATTTTAGCAAGTGTTTTGTAGCTAGGTTTGGAACCACAATCAGAGTCATCTTCACTGGAAGTTTGATAGTGAGTAGTGCATGTGTTTACCTTGGCACCGCGTGCCATGAAGCAGTAGGTAGGAGCGGACTAGTCCTTGTCATTTGCATCGGTGTCGGTGGCGGAGTCATTGTCTTCAGTGTTGAAGATGGACTTGGCAACGTATGCTGTAGCCAGACTCGCAACGCCAGAATCGGACTCCTCCTCAGACTCCACCTCTGCCTCCTCAGAAGTGGACTCTTCCTCTGAGTCCATTTCCTTGCCAACAAACACACGTGCCTTGCCATATGAGCTCTTCTTGTGTGATGAAGACTTTGAGGAGGACTTGGAAGAAGACTTTGAGTATTTCTTCTTCTTCTTGTCATCAGAATCATACTCCTTGCTCTTCTTTTTCTTCTGGTTCTCATTGTCCCACTGCGGACACTCAGATATGTAGTGGCCAGGTTTCTTGCACTTGTGGCATGTTCTCTTCTTGTAGTCATGAGCAGAAGCTTCATCATTCCTTGAGCTTGATCGTGAGGACTTTTTGAAGCCTTTCTTCTTAGTGAATTTTTGGAACTTCTTCACAAGCATAGCAAGCTCCTTTCCAATGTCTTTAGGATCATCAGAACTGCTGTCAGATTCTTCTTCAGATGAGGAGATAGCTTTTGCCTTCAAGGCACGAGTTCGCCCATAGTTGGGACCATAGATGTCTCTTTTCTCAGAAAGCTGAAACTCGTGTGTGTTGAGCCTCTCAAGTAGGTCAGACGGATCGAGTGTCTTGAAGTCAGGACGTTCTTGAATCATCAGGGCTAGGGTGTCAAACGAGCTGTCAAGTGATCTCAGGAGTGTCTTGACGACTTCATGCTTGGTGATCTCAGTGGCGCCTAGGGCTTGAAGCTCATTTGTGATGTCAGTGAGTCGATCAAACATGAGCTGGACATTCTCATTGTCATTTCTCTTGAAGCGGTTGAAGAGGTTGCGAAGGACACTAATTCTCTGATCTCTCTGGGTTGAGATGCCTTCGTTGACCTTGGAGAGCCAGTCCCAGACTAGCTTAGATGTTTCCAAAGCACTCACGCGGCCATACTGTCCTTTGGTCAGATGACCACATATGATGTTCTTGGCAGTGGAGTCCAGTTGAACGAACTTCTTGACATCAGCAGCGGTGACACCTTCACCAGCCTTGGGAACGCCATTCTTGACAACATACCATAGGTCAACATCAATGGATTCAAGATGCATGCACATCTTATTCTTCCAGTAGGGATATTCAGTTCCATCGAAGACTGGGCATGCAACGGAGACTTTGATTATCCCTGCAGTCGACATAGCTAAAACTCTAGGTGGTTAAACCGAATCACATAGAACAAGGGAGTACCTTGCTTTGATACCAATTGAAAGTGCTAGTGATCGACTAGAGGGGGGTGAATAGGCGATTTTTATGAAAGTCTTCAAAACATGGAAGTTTCGAAGACAAACGATAGAAACAAACCTATTGCCATGCAGCGGAAGGTAGACTACACTAGGCAAACCATAGTCAAGTATTCAATGGAGTGAAAGCACAATGACTAATAGCAGCTAGGCAGTAAAGATCAGCTAGGAAGATATTGTGAAGCCAATCAGAACAAGCAGTCACTCAGTGAAGACAAAAGATAAAGCAATCATACAATGACTTCACAAGGACCAACAGTAAGTAAAGGGAAGGGAAGGATGAAACCAGTGACTCGTTGAAGACAATGATTTGTTGGACCAGTTCCAGTTGCTGTGACAACTGTACGTCTGGTTAGGGAGGCTGAGATTCAACTTAGAAGACCTCGTCTTCACCTTATTCCCCTTGAGCTAAGGACACCCAGTCCTCGCCCAATCACTCTGGCAAGTCTTCAAGGTAGACTTCCAAACCTTCACAGACTTCATTCACCGGCGATCCACAATGACTCTTGGATGCTCAGAACGCGACGCCTAACTGGCTGGAGGATTCACAGTCCTCAAGTGTAATAAGTCTTTAGATCACACAGACAAGAAGACTTAAATGATGCCTAACACTCTTTGGCTCTGGGTGTTTAGGGCTTTATCCTCGCAAGGAATTCTCTCTCAAAGGCTTCGAGGTGGGTTGCTCTCAAACGACAAAAACCGTGCACTAACTCTGAGCAGCCAACCGTTTATGGTTGTAGGGGGTGGACTATTTATAGCCACTAGGCAACCTGACCTGATTTGTTCGAAATGACCCTTGGTCACTAAGAAACTGACACGTGTTCCAACGGTCAGATTTCAAACACACACGGCAACTTTACTTGGACTACAAGCAAAGCTGACTTATCCAACTCTGGACAAGATTTGCTCTCATAGTCCTCACTTGAAGACATAGGATTTTGGTTAAGCATCACTTCAGTCATTCTGACTGGTTCACTTGGACCCCACTTAACAGTGCGGTGGTTCCTATGACTCAACAAAGAAAAACACAGAACGACGAAACTGCTAAGTCTTCGCGCTCCATAGTCTTCACGTGATGTCTTCTCTTGTCATAGTCTTCAATGTGAACATCTTCACATACCACCTTTGACTTCAGTGTCTTCATACATTTTTAGGGGTCATCTCTGGTAGGAAAACCGAATCAATGAGGGACTTCTACCTGTGTTATCCTACAATTCTCACAAACACATTAGTCCCTCAACTAGGTTTGTCGTCAATACTCCAAAACCAACTAGGGGTGGCACTAGATGCACTTACAAAACTAATCATGGTTAGCCGTGTCCCCGGTTATGGACAATCTTGAGTATCTAGTACTTGGAGTATCTTAAGTATCTCATCACTCTAAAATTAATATTGTTGGGTTGATAATTACCTTAATTGGGATTGAGTTGGAGGAACCTTCTCAATGATGTTTCAACTACCATGATAGTTAAATTAAAATCTATTCCTTTGTTGTAGGGAAAAATTGGCTTTACACAAAAACTAAACCATAGAGCTTTCCACCAGCCAAATATGCATGTAGTGTTAGCATTATTCTATTCTTGCTCTACTGTGTTAATTTGCCAGCATATTCCATGTGCTGACCCATTTTCAGGCTGCAACGTATTATGTTGCGGACTTTCAGACGAGGAGTAAGGTTCGTTAGGTCGTTGCCGTGCAGCTCAGCTATGCCGTTGGAGTTGATGGATTCACTTTATCTTCCAAGCCTTTCGCTGTTATCGTATTAGATGGCCTTAAGCCATATTTATTGTAATAAGTTCTCTTGGGAGACATTCGATGTAATAAGTGTGTGATTGCTACTCTGTTATAAATCCTCGAGTACTGTGTGTGTCAGCATTACCGATCCAGGGATGACACTGAAGCATAGAGACTTGACCGTTTGAGGTCGCGTCGCTACATGGGTTTTTGGTTTAATAGATCTGGAAATAAAAGCAAATAAAAATAGATCGCAAAGGCAAAGGACTACATCATCATCGACGACACCGACTCCGACCTGAGCGATGATGACTTTGAAGACGAAGGTGGAGCAGATATCATGGAGTCTGCAACCGAGGAATATTTTTAGTAGACCACCACATCAGTCGTAGTATTCCACCATGTAAATAGCATAGTCCGAGCACTTTTGCGATAGTTAGACCGATTGTATGCCTTGCTTGATTGATTGAGTGAAATGTTTGTGTTTGTCTCATGTGCATATGGGTAGTGCTTTCTCATTAGACCTCATTCTATTCTAATCTTTCCCCCCTAAACCCATCAGATGCCTCCGAGACGTGACCCCGGATTTGCTTTCCCACCAGAGCTCACTCAGCTGATCCAGCAACAGGATACCCTGATGCAGTTGTTAGTTCAGAACCAAGGCAATAACAACAACAACAATCCATCACCACCACCACCACCAGTGGACAACTTAGCCCGTTTTCTGAGGTTGCAGCCGCCGGTGTTTTCCAGTAGCACCGAGCCTATAGTAGCAGATGATTGGCTCCGCAGGATTGGAAGGGAGTTAACCACTGCAGGATGTACTGATGCTGAGAAGGTGCATTTTGCCGCACATCAGTTGGATGGACCAGCAGCATCATGGTGGGGGAATTACACTGTCACCTACCCCATAGCCACGGTGACATGGGACCAATTTCGGCAAGCCTTCCGTACATCCCATGTCTCAACTGGAGCCATGAACTTAAAGAAGCGTGAGTTTCGCAACTTACGCCCGGGGAACCGTACTGTGGCTCAGTACGCAGATGAGTTTAGCAAGTTATCTCGCTATGCCCCAGATGATGTGGCCACAGATGCCGCAAAGTGGGAGAAGTTTGTGGAAGGGCTGAATGATGATATGAGTATGCAGTTGATGGTGGCAACATTCACCAACTACCAGGAGTTGGTAGATAAGGCTCTTATGATTGAAGGGAAGCAGCAGCAGATTGAGAGCCGTAAGAGGAAGTATGGACAAGGGAGGTATAACTCAGGAGCTCAGCAGAAGCCTCGCCTAACCCCAAACTCGGGAGGACTTGTTCATAACCATGGAGGTCCTAACCACACCGGAGGAGGATCGCATAACCACAATGGTTCTAAGAATGGGAATGGGAATGGAGCCAACAACAATCAGAACCGCCCAAATCCAGCCACACCCGCTAAAAGAGACCTAAGTCACGTTACTTGCTTTAAGTGCGGGAAGACTGGACACTATGCCACGGAGTGCCCTGAAGGAAAGAATGGAAACGGAAATGGTAGCGCTGGGAAGAAGCCCAATCCATTCAACAAAGGACAAGTGAACCACGTTAACGTGGAGGAGGTTGAAGAGCAGCCAGACGCGGTTATAGGTAAGTTTTTGGTTAAGTCATTTACCACTCTTGTTCTTTTTGATACTGGTGCATCGCATTCATACATATCAAGGGAATTCGTGGATAAGTTTAAACTACCGACCCAAACCCTTAGGACCCCTCTGTTAGTAAGTTCACCTGGAGCAGAGTATATGGCTAGTCGATGGTGCGACCAGATACCCCTAACCATTGGCACACATGTTTTTCCATCTGACCTAATTATCTTGGAGTCACAAGGATTGGATGTGATATTAGGCATGGACTGGATGTCAAAGTATGGAGGAAGTATTGACTGTGCTAGTAAGTCGATTTGTCTCACCACCCCGGAGGGAAAAAGGATTAAGTATGTATCTAGGCATGTGCCTAGG
Organism: Triticum urartu; assembly: GCF_003073215.2. Lineage (NCBI taxonomy): Eukaryota > Viridiplantae > Streptophyta > Magnoliopsida > Poales > Poaceae > Triticum > Triticum urartu. The sequence continues at coordinate 135,801,620 of NC_053022.1, forward strand.
AGGAGCCAAGTGAATACCCTCACGGGAGTTGTTCAGGAGGAAGTGTCTGTAGTGGAGGATTATGATGGGGAACATAGTAATTTCAAAAAAAATTCCTACGCACACGCAAGATCATGGTGATGCATAGCAACGAGAGGAGAGTGTGATCTACGTACCCTTTGTAGATCAACAACGGAAGCGTTTGGTTGATGTAGTCGTACGCCTTCACGGCCCGACCGATCAAGCACCGAAACTACGGCACCTCCGAGTTTTAGCACACGTTCAGCTCGATGACGATCCCCGGACTCCGATCCAGCAAAGTGTCGGGGAAGAGTTCTGTCAGCACGACGGTGTGGTGATGATCTTGATGTACTACTGCTGCAGGGCTTCGCCTAAGCACCGCTACAATATTATCGAGGACTATGGTGGCTGGGGGCGCCGCACACGGCTAAGAATAAGATCACGTGGATCAACTTGTGTGTTTCTGGGGTGCCCCTGCCTCCGTATATAAAGTACTAAGGGAGGGGGGTGCGGCCGGCCATAGAGAGGCGCGCCAGGAGAGTCCTACTCCCTCTGGGAGTAGGATACCCCCCCCAATCCTAGTTGGAATAGGATTCGCGGAGGGGGGAAAGGAGAGAGAGGGGCCGGCCACCTCTCCTTGTCCTATTCGAACCAAGGGAGGGGAGGGGCGCGCGGCCCATGTTGGGCTGCCTCTTCTCTTTTCCACTAAGGCCCACTATGGCCCATATATCTCCCGGGGGGTTCCGGTAACCTCCCGGTACTCCGGTAAAATCCCGATTTCACTCGGAACACTTCCGATATCCAAACATAGGCTTCCAATATATCAATCTTTATGTCTCGACCATTTCGAGACTCCTCGTCATGTCCGTGATCACATCCGGGACTCCGAACAACCTTCGGTACATCAAAATGCATAAACTCATAATATAACTGTCATCGTAACCTTAAGCGCGCGGACCCTACGGGTTCGAGAACAATGTAGACATGACCGAGACATGTCTCCGGCCAATAACCAATAGCGGGACCTGGATGCCCATATTGGCTCCTACATATTCTACGAAGATCTTTATCGGTCAGACCGCATAACAACATACGTTGTTCCCTTTGTCATCGGTATGTTACTTGCCCGATATTCGATCGTCGGTATCTCAATACCTAGTTCAATCTCGTTACCGGCAAGTCTCTTTACCGGCATGTGATGTGCATTACCGAGAGGGCCCAAAGATACCTCTCCGACAATCGGAGTGACAAATCCTAATCTCGAAATACGCCAACCCAACATTCACCTTTGGAGACACCTTTAGAGCTCCTTTATAATCACCCAGTTACGTTGTGACGTTTGGTAGCACACAAAGTGTTCCTCCGGTAAACGGGAGGTGCATAATCTCATAGTCATAGGAACATGTATAAGTCATGAAGAAAGCAATAGCAACATACTAAACGATCGGGTGCTAAGCTAATGGAATGGGTCATGTCAATCACATCATTCTCCTAATGATGTGATCCCGTTAATCAAATAACAACTCTTTTGTTTATGGTTAAGAAACATAACCATCTTCGATTAACGAGCTAGTCAAGTAGAGGCATACTAGTGACACTTTGTTTGTCTATGTATTCACACAAGTATTATGTTTCTGGTTAATACAATTCTAGCATGAATAATAAACATTTATCATGATATAAGGAAATAAATAATAACTTTATTTTTGCCTCTAGGGCATATTTCCTTCAGTCTCCCACTTGCACTAGAGTCAATAATCTAGTTCACATCGCCATGTGATTTAACAGCAATAGTTCACATCACCATGTGATTAACACCCATAGTTCACATCGATATGTGATCAACACCCAAAAGGGTTTACTAGAGTCAGTAATCTAGTTCACATCGCTATGTGATTAACACCCAAAGAGTACTAAGGTGTGATCATGTTTTGCTTGTGAGATAATTTTAGTCAACGGGTCTGCCACATTCAGATCCGTAAGTATTTTGCGAATTTCTATGTCAACAATGCTCTGCACGGAGCTACTCTAGCTTATTGCTCCCACTTTCAATATGTATCTAGATCGAGACTTAGAGTCATCCAGATCTGTGTCAAAACTTGCATCGACGTAACTTTTACGACGAACCTTTTTGTCACCTCCATAATTGAGAAATATTTCCTTATTCCACTAAGGATAATTTTGACCGCTGTCCAGTGATCTACTCTTAGAGCACTATTGTACTCCCTTGCTTAACACAGTGTAGGGTATACAATAGATCTGGTACACAGCATGGCATACTTTATAGAACCTATGGCTGAGGCATAGGGAATGACTTTCATTCTATTTCTATCTTCTACCGTGGTCGGGCTTTGAGTCTTACTCAGTTTCACACCTTGCAACACAGGCAAGAACTCTTTCTTTGACTGTTCCATTTTGAACTACTTCAAAATCTTGTCAAGGTATGTACTCATTGAAAAACTTATCAAGCGTCTTGATCTATCTCTATAGATCTTGATGCTCAATATGTAAGCAGCTTTACCGAGGTCTTTCTTTGAAAAACTCCTTTCAAATATTCCTTTACGCTTTCCAGAAAATTATACATTATTTCCGATCAACAATATGTTGTTCACATATACTTATCAAAAATGTTGTAGTGCTCCCACTCACTTTCTTGTAAATACAGGCTTCACCGTAAGTCTGTATAAAACTATATGCTTTGATCAATTTATCAAAGCGTATATTCCAACTCCGAGATGCTTGCACCAGTCCATAGATGGATCGTTGGAGCTTGCATATTTTGTTAACACCTTTAGGATTGACAAAACCTTCTGGTTTCATCATATACAACTCTTCTTTAAGAAATCCATGAAGGAATGCAGTTTTGTTTATCCATTTGCCAGATTTCATAAAATGCGGCAATTGCTAACATGATTCGGACAAACTTAAACATATATACGAGTGAGAAAATCTCATCATAGTCAACACCTTGAACTTGTCGAAAACCTTTTGCGACAATTCTAGCTTTGTAGATAGTAACACTACTATCAGCGTCCATCTTCCTCTTGAAGATCCATTTATTTTCTATGGCTTGCCGATCATCGGGAAAATCCATCAAAGTCCATACTTTGTTCTCATACATGGATCATATCTCAGATTTTATGGCCTCAAACCATTTCGCAGAATCTGGGCTCATCATCGCTTCCTCATAGTTCACAAGTTCGTCATGGTCTAGTAACATGACTTCCAGAATAGGATTACTGTACCACTCTGGTGCGGATCTCACTCTGGTTTACCTACGAGATTCGGTAATAACTTGATCTGAGTTTACATGATCATCATCATTAGCTTCCTTACTAATTGGTGTAGTAGTCACAGGAACAGATTTCTGTGATGAACTACTTTCCAATAAGGGAGCAGGTACAGTTACCTCATCAAGTTCTACTTTCCTCCCACTCACTTCTTTCGAGAGAAACTCCTTCTCTAGAAAAACTCTGAATTTAGCAACAAAAGTCTTGCCTTCAGATTTGTGATAGAAGGTGTACCCAACCGTCTCCTTTGGGTATCCTATGAAGACATATTTCTCCGATTTGGGTTTGAGCTTATCAGGATGAAACTTTTCCATATAAGCATCACAATCCCAAACTTTAAGAAACGACAACTTTGGTTTCTTGCCAAACCACAGTTCATACGGTGTCGTCTCAACAGATTTAGATGGTGCCCTTTTAACGTGAATGCAGCTGTCTCTAATGCATAACCCCAAAATGATAGTGGTAGATCGGTAAGAGACATCATAGATTGCACTATATCCAATAAAGTACGGTTATGACGTTCGGACACACCATTATGCTGTGGTGTTCCATGTGGCATGAGTTTGTGAAACTATTCTACATTGTTTTAATTGAAGACCAAACTTGTAACTCAAATATTTGTCTCCGCGATCAGATCGTAGAAACTTTATTTTCTTGTCACGATGATTTTCCACTTCACTCTGAAATTCTTTGAACTTTTCAAATGTTTCAGACTTATGTTTCATCAAGTAGATATACCCATATCTGCTCAAATCATCTGTGAAGTTCAGAAAATAACGATACTTGCCGTGAGCCTTAACACTCATCGGACCGCATACATCAGTATGTATTATTTCCAATAAGTCAGTTGCTCGCTCCGGAGAACGGAGTCTTAGTCATCTTGCCCATGAGGCATGGTTCGCAAGCATCAAGTGATTCATAATCAAGTGATTCCAAAATCCCATCAGCATGGAGTTTCTTCATGCGCTTTACACCAATATGACCTAAACAGCAGTGCTACAAATAAGTTGCACTATCACTATTAACTTTGCATCTTTTGGTTTCAATATTATGATTATGTGTATCACTACGATCGAGATCCAATGAACTATTTTCATTGGGTGTGTAACCATATAAGGTTTTATTCATGTAAACAGAACAACAATTTATTCTCTTACTTAAATGAATAACCGTATTACAATAAACATGATCAAATCATATTCATGCTCAACGCAAACACCAAATAACACTTATTCAGGTTCAACACTAATCCCGAAAGTATAGGGAGTGTGCGATGATGATCATATCAATCTTGGAACCACTTCCAACACACATCGTCACTTCACCCTCAACTAGTCTCTGTTTATTCTGCAACTCCCATTTCGAGTTACTAATCTTAGCAACTGAACTAGTATCAAATACTGAGGGATTGCTATAAACACTAGTAAAGTACATGTCAATAACATGTATATCAAATATACTTATGTTCACTTTGCCATCCTTCTTATCTGCCAATCACTTGGGGTAGTTCCGCTTCCAGTGACCAGTCCCTTTGCAGTAGAAACACTTGGTCTCAGGCTTAGGACCAGACTTGGGCTTCTTCACTTGAGCAGCAACTTGCTTGTTGTTCTTCTTGAAGTTCCCCTTCTTCCCTCTGCCCTTTTCTTGAAACTACTGGTCTTGTCTACCATCAACACTTGATATTTTTCTCGATTTCTACCTTCGTCAATTTCCGCATTATGAAGAGCTTGGGAATCGTTTCCGTTATCCCTTGCATATCATAGTTCATCACAAAGTTCTACTAACTTGGTGATGGTGACTAGAGAATTCTGTCAATCACTACCTTATTTGGAAGATTAACTCCCACTTGATTCAAGCGATTGTTGTACTCAGACAATCTGGGCACATGCTCACTAGTTGAGCGATTCTCCTCCATATTTTAGCTATAGAACTTGTTGGAGACTTCATATCTCTCAACTCGGGTATTTTCTTGAAATATTAACTTCAACTCCTGGAACATCTCATATGCTCCATGACGTTCAAAACGTCTTTGAAGTCCCGATTCTAAGCCATTAAGCATGGTGCACTAAACTATCAAGTAGTCATCATATTGAGCTAGCCAAACGTTCATAACGTCTACATCTGCTCCTGCAATAGGTCCGTCACCTAGCGGTGCATCAAGGACATAATTCTTCTGTGCAGCAATGAGGATAAACCTCATATCACGGATCCAATCTGCATCATTGCTACTAACATCTTTCAACACAATTTTCTCTAGGAACATATCAAAATAAAGACAGGGAAGCAACAACGTGAGCTATTGATCTACAACATAATTTGCAAAATACTACCAGGACTAAGTTCATGATAAATTTAAGTTCAATTAATCATATTACTTAAGAACTCCCACTTAGATAGACATCCCTCTAATCCTCTAAGTGATTACGTGATCCAAATCAACTAAACCATGTCCGATCATCACGTGAGATGGAGTAGTTTCATTGGTGAACATCACTATGTTGATCATATCTACTATATGATTCACGCTCGACCTTTAGGTCTCCGTGTTCCGAGGCCATATCTGTATATGCTTGGCTCGTCAAGTATAACCTGAGTATTCCGCGTGTGCAACTGTTTTGCACCCGTTGTATTTGAACGTAGAGCCTATCACACCCGATCATCACGTGGTGTCTCAGCACGAAGAACTTTTGCAACGGTGCATACTCAGGGAGAACACTTCTTGTTAATTTAGTGAGAGATCATCTTATAATGCTACCGTCAATCAAAGCAAGATAAGATGCATAAAAGATAAACATCACATGCAATCAATATAAGTGATATGATATGGCCATCATCATCTTGTGCTTGTGATCTCCATCTCCGAAGCACCGTCGTGATCACCATTGTCACCGGCGCGACACCTTGATCTCCATCGTAGCATCGTTGTCGTCTCGCCGAGCTTGTGCTTCCACGACTATCGCTACCGCTTAGTGATAAAGTAAAGCATTACAGCGCGATTGCATTGCATACAATAAAGCGACAACCATATGGCTCCTGCCAGTTGCCGATAACTCGGTTACAAAACATGATCATCTCATACAATAAAATTTAGCATCATGTCTTGACCATATCACATCACAACATGCCCTGCAAAAACAAGTTAGACGTCCTCTACTTTGTTGTTGCAAGTTTTTACGTGGCTGCTACGGGCTTAAGCAAGAACCAATCTTACCTACGCATCAAAACCACAACGATAGTTTGTCAAGTTGGTGCTATTTTAACCTTCGCAAGGACCGGGCGTAGCCACACTCGATTCAACTAAAGTTGGAGAAACTGTCACCCGCAAGCCACCTATGTGCAAAGCACGTCGGGAGAACCGGTCTCGCGTAAGCGTACGCGTAATGTCGGTCCGGGCCGCTTCGTCCAACAATACCGCCGAACCAAAGTATGACATGCTGGTAAGCAGTATGACTTATATCGCCCACAACTCACTTGTGTTCTACTCGTGCATATAACATCAACATATAAAACCTAGGCTCGGATGCCACTGATGGGGAACGTAGTAATTTCAAAAAATTTCCTACGCACACGCAAGATCATGGTGATGCATAGCAACAAGAGGAGAGTGTGATCTATGTACCCTTTGTAGATCGACAACGGAAGCACTTGGTTGATGTAGTCGTACGTCTTCATGGCCCGACCGATCAAGCACCGAAACTACGGCACCTCCGAGTTTTAGCACACGTTCAGCTCGATGACGATCCCCGGACTCCGATCTAGCAAAGTGTCGGGGAAGAGTTCCGTCAGCACGACGGCGTGGTGACGATCTTGATGTACTACTGCTTCAGGGCTTCGCCTAAGCACCGCTACAATATTATCGAGGACTATGGTGGCTGGGGGCGCCGCACACGGCTAAGAATAAGATCACGTGGATCAACTTGTGTGTTTCTGGGGTGCCCCTGCCTCCGTATATAAAGGACTAAGGGAGGGGGGTGCGGCCGGCCATAGAGAGGCGCGCCAGGAAAGTCCTACTCCCTCTGGGAGTAGGATTCCCCCCCCCAATCCTAGTTGGAATAGGATTCGCGGAGGGGGGAAAGGAGAGAGAGGGGCCGGCCCCTCTCCTTGTCCTATTCGAACCAAGGGAGGGGAGGGGCGCGCGGCCCATGTTGGGCTGCCTCTTCTCTTTTCCACTAAGGCCCACTATGGCCCATATATCTCCCGGGGGGTTCCGGTAACCTCCCGGTACTCCGGTAAAATCCCGATTTCACTCGGAACACTTCCGATATCCAAACATAGGCTTCCAATATATCAATATTTATGTCTCGACCATTTCGAGACTCCTCGTCATGTCCATGATCACATCCGGGACTCCGAACAACCTTCGGTACATCAAAATGCATAAACTCATAATATAACTGTCATCGTAACCTTAAGCGTGCGGACCCTACGGGTTCGAGAACAATGTAGACATGACCGAGACATGTCTCCAGTCAATAACCAATAGCGGGACCTGGATGCCCATATTGGCTCCTACATATTCTACGAAGATCTTTATCGGTCAGACCGCATAACAACATACATTGTTCCCTTTGTCATCGGTATGTTACTTGCCCGAGATTCGATCGTCGGTATCTCAATACTAGTTCAATCTCGTTACCAGCAAGTCTCTTTACTCGTTACGTAATACATCATCTCGCAACTAACTCATTAGTTGCAATGCTTGCAAGGCTTATGTGATGTGCATTACCGAGAGGGCCCAAAGATACCTCTCCGACAATCGGAGTGACAAATCCTAATCTCGAAATACGCCAACCCAACATGTACCTTTGGAGACACTTGTAGAGCACCTTTATAATCACCCATTTAAGTTGTGACGTTTGGTAGCACACAAAGTGTTCCTCCGGCAAACGGGAGTTGCATAATCTCATAGTCATAGGAACATGTTTAAGTCATGAAGAAAGCAATAGCAACATACTAAACGATCGGGTGCTAAGCTAATGGAATGGGTCATGTCAATCACATCATTCTCCTAATGATGTGATCCCGTTAATCAAATAACAACTCTTTTGTTTATGGTTAGGAAACATAACCATCTTCGATTAACGAGCTAGTCAAGTAGAGGCATACTAGTGACACTTTGTTTGTCTATGTATTCACACAAGTATTATGTTTCCGGTTAATACAATTCTAGCATGAATAATAAACATTTATCATGATATAAGGAAATAAATAATAACTTTATTATTGCCTCTAGGGCATATTTCCTTCAGATCACCTAGTTGAAGCTAGAAGCAATGTCTCGAATAGGAATAGGGTCTCATCCGGCCTAGTTCTTCTCCGTGGGGTTGTGGTGTTCTTTTTGTGAAGAAGAAGGATGGAACGGACCGACTTTGTGTTGATTACCGTCCATGAACAAGAAGACCATCAAGAACAAATACCCACTTCCCAACATCAATGAGCTGTTTCGAACAACTCAAAGGTGCTCAAGTATTCTCCAAGCTTGATCTCCGTATGGGCTATCATCAGATTCGACATTCGTGAAAGATAGATATCCCAAGACAGACTTTTCAGACAAGCTATGGTTCATATGAATACACTGTCATGTCTTTTGGCCTCGTCAACGCTCCTCCGACGTTCTCTCGCATGATAAACTTCATCTTCAATGCCTACACCAATGACTTCGTTTTGGTCTATCTCGACGACATTCTGGTTTTCTCGAAGAACAAGGAAGATCATGCCAAGCACTTGCGTTTGGTTCTTGATAAGCTCAGGAACATCAGTTCTACGCCAAGTTCTCCAAGTGTGAATTTTGGCTCGATGAGGTTATTTATCTTGGTCATATCATCTCTGCCAAGGGCATTGCCGTGAATCCTGAGAAGGTGTCTGCAATTGTGAATTGGGAACCTCCTCAGAACGTGAAGCAACTCCGTAGTCCTTCGGTCTCGCAAGCTATTGCCGAAGATTCGTTGAAAACTTTTCTAAGATCGCGAAGCCTCTCTCAAATCTTCTCCAGAAGCACGTCAAGTACGTTTGGTCTCCGGAGTGTGACATTGCTTTCAACACTTTTGAAAGAGAAATTGATCACTGCTCCAGTTCTGACTCCGCCTGATGAATCCAAGCCGTACGAGGTCTTTTGTGATGCCTCTCTCCAAGGTCTTGGCGCAGTATTGATGCAAGAGAAGAAAGTTGTTGCTTATACCTCTCGCCAGTTGAAGCCTAATGAGAAGAACTACCCCACTCATGATCTCGAGTTGGCGGCAGTTGTGCATGCTCTTTTGACTTGGAGACATCTTCTTTGGGAAGAAAAGTGGACATTTTCACTGACCACAAGAGTCTCAAGTACATCTTCACTCAGCCTAATCTCAACCTCAGGCAAACTTGATGGGTCGAAATGATTCAAGAGTATAATCCGAGTATCGAGTATACTCCAGGCAAGGCCAATGTGATTGCTGACGCATTGAGCAGAAAGGCTTATTGCAACAGTCTTATTCTCAAGCCTTATCAACCCGAGCTTTGTGAAGCTTTCCGCAAACTTAATCTGCAAGTTGTTCCTCAAGGTTTCCTCGCCAACCTTCAAGTCTCTCCTACCTTGGAAGATCAGATTCGCCAAGCTCAGCTTCTTGATGCTATGGTGAAAAAGGTGAAGATTGGGATTGCCAAGAGTCAACCCAAGTACAAGTGCTACCGTCCTTGACGACAAGGATACTCTCTTCTTCGAGGATCGTATTGTGGTACCCAAAGGTGAACTTCGTAAAGTGATCATGAACGAGGCTCACAATTCTCTCCTCTCCATCCACCCTGGGAGCACGAAGATGTATCAGGACCTTAAGCAGGCTTATTGGTGGACTCGAATGAAGCGCGAGATTGCTCAATTCGTGAATGAATGTGATGTCTGCAGAAGAGTGAAGGCAGAACACCAAAGGCCAGCTGGTCTCCTCCAACCTCTTGCCATTCCAGAATGGAAGTTTGACCACATTGAAATGGACTTCGTGACTGGGTTTCCAAAGTCCAAGCGTGGCAATGATGCTATATTCGTTGTCATCGATAAACTCACTAAAGTGGCTCACTTTCTGCCTATCAAAGATCATCACTGCAGCTCAATTGGCGGAACTCTATACCTCTCGGATTGTCTCTCTGCACGGTATTCCACAGTGATCTCTTCAGACCGTGGCAGCATCTTTACCTCACAAGTTTTGGGATTCTTTTCAGAAGGCCATGGGCACCAACATCCGCTTCAGCACAGCTTTCCATCCTCAAACTAGCGGTCAAGTCGAGCGTGTCAACCGATTCTTGAAGATATGCTCAGGGCTTGTGTGATCTCCTTCGGCATGAAGTGGGAGGATTGTCTTCCTTATGCTGAATTCTCCTACAACAACAGTTTTCAAGCAAGTTCGGGCAAGGCCCCATTTGAAATTCTGTATGGCAGGAAGTCGTACCCCTCTCAACTAGTCTGAAACCGGTGAACGTCAGCTTTTGGGTAATGACTTAATCACAGAGGCAGAGGAAATGTGCAAAGTCATTCGTGATAACCTCAAAGCAGCCCAATCCCGCCAGAAGAGCTACTATGATAGTAAGCACCGTGATTTGGCTTTCGAGATCGGAGATCATGTTTACCTCCGCGTCTCTCCTATGAAAGGTACTCGTCGCTTCGGTATCAAAGGGAAGCTTGCCCCTAGATACGTGGGACCTTTCAAGATTGTCAGCAAGAGAGGCGACCTCGCCTATCAACTCGAGCTTCCTTCAAACTTTGCAAATGTTCATGACGTGTTCCATGTCTCTCAGCTTCGAAAGTGCTTCAAGACTCCTGACCGCACCGTCAACTTCGAGGACATTGAGCTCCAAGAAGATCTCTCTTATCGTGAGCACCCAGTTGCTATTCTTGAAGAGACTGAACGCAAGACTCGCAACAAGTCAATCAAATTTCTCAAAGTCAAGTGGTCACACCATTCCGACCGTGAAGCTACCTGGGAACGCGAGGATCACCTCCGTTCTGAGTACCCGGCGTTCTTTCAGTCCTAGATCTCGGGACGAGATCCTTTCGTAGTGGTGGAGTGTTGTAAACCCCGGATGTAACTTTCCCAATTTGTACTCCAACTCTTGCCGTTTCCGGCGTTAAGTTATTTTATTTTTCTCGGGTTCGGGTTTTTGTCTCCGTGTGTTGTTATCGTTGTCATGCATCTCATATCATGTCATCATGTGCATTGCATTTGCATACGTGTTCGTCTCATGCATTCGAGCATTTTCCCCGTTGTCCGTTTTGCATTCCGGCGCTTCATTCTCCTCCGGTGGTCATTTCTAGCTTTCTTTCGTGTGTGGGGATTAAATATTTCCGGATTGGACTGAGACTTGCCAAGCGGCCTTGGTTTACTACAGGTAGACCGCCTGTCAAGTTTCGTATCATTTGGACTTCGTTTGATACTCCAACGGTTAACCGAGGGACCGAAAAGGCCTCGTGTGTGTTGCAGCCCAACACCCCTCCAATTTGGCCCAAAACCCATCTAAGCCTTCTCCATCATCTAGATCGTTCGATCACGATCGCGTGGCCGAAAACCGCACCTCATTTGGACTCTCCTAACTCCCTCTACCTCTATTTAAAGCCCCCTCCCGAAATTCGCGGATCTCCTCTCTCCCAAACCCTAAAAATACCCTCGCGCCGCCGCCGGACATGTCCGTCCGGGACGGACAAAGCCGCCGCCACCGTCCGCGCCAACCACGTCACGCCACGTGGCGGCTCCTGCCCGCGCCGCCGCCGAGGCCCGCCGGCCCGAAGCCCGCCCCCTCCCCGCACCAACCGGGCCGGGCCCGCGCCCGCTAGCGCCGCCGCCTCCCTCGCCACCGGCGCCCGACGCCGCCGCATCCTCCACCGGAGCCGCGCCGCGCCGCCTCGCCGCCCGCCGCGCATCACGGTCACCTCGCCGCGCCCGAGCCCCGGGATCCCCTCTCCGGCCACCCTCCGCCGCCGCCAGCCTCGTTGCCGGCCGCCCCCACGACGGCCACCGCGTCCCCGAGCCGCCGGCGAGCTCCCTCCGGCCGGATCCGTCGCGGCGACCTTGGATTCGTCGCGAATGAACAGTAGATCGCGCGGGTGAACAGTAAACCCTAATCCGCGAGGTGTTTTTTTCTTCTAAGTCCCCAAATCCCAGATCCAAGTGCTCATGTTCATAGCCCCGTAACTTTGCATCTGTAGCTCCGATTCATGCATATAGCATATCAAATTGTTCGCCTCAGAGTTTGGACTCTCCTAGCTCCACTTATGCCTATAAATACACCCCCCTCCATTTTCGGATCTCTCTCCCTCTCCGCAACCCTAAAAAAAACAGGGATCTCTCCGCGCCGGACGTGTCCGTCCGCCACCGGACACGCCGCGCCGCCGCCCGCGCCCAACCACGGGGCGCCACGTGGCACGCGCCGCCAGCCTCCGCCACGGGCCCGAAGCCCATCTCCGGCCCCCGCGCGCCGCCACCGGGCCAGAGGAGGCGCCGCCCCGCGCCCTCTTCTTCCTCCTCGCCCGCGGCCACCGCCGCCGTACTCCGGCGCGCCCCGCCGCCATCCGCCGCCTCACGCCGCCCCGCGCCACCGGACGCCGCCGCCGCCTCGCCCGCCTTGCCGCCGCCGCCGCCTCGGGCGCCACCGCCACCGGACGCCGCCGACGCCGCCCAACTCCGGTCGGGCCCCGCTCCGCCGACCACCACCGCCGTCCCCGGCCGGCGACCTCGATTTCCGCGCTCTAGCGGTGAACAGTGGACGACTCCGGCGATCCTTGGGAACTGCGCCCGATCCAGATCTGAGATCTACTCCTCGGTTGACTTTTTCCCTCCGAACCCTAATTTTTATGCCTACTTTGACCGGCCGTATCTCCGCATCCGTAGCTCCGTTTTGGACATATAGTATATCAAAATGTTCGCCTCGATGAGTACATCATTTCATTCCATTGCATCATTTTCATTTGAGTGAATCTTGATGCACTAAATGCTGCTAGAAGGAGGCTTCGTGAGTTAATTGTCAGATCTGCTAGTTCATCTTAGACTTTTGTCATTTTTGCCATGATTATTGTGTGCATGATATGCCTGTGAGTCCTTCATATGTTTTGTTAAGCATCTTGTTATCTTTCCAGAGGTGTAACCCATGCATTTTTAGGATGTGTGTGGTGACTTGTGCAAGCTTGCAAAGTGAGGCACCCGGTAAATCTGTTTTCTAGGACTTAGTAGTTTTCTATAAGTCTGGGATTATTTAGTTCATGATGCCATATGTTCATGCTATTTCCTAGTGATCTGTGCCTCTTTTGAGGATGATCAATAAGGTAGTTTTGTTAATCTTGTAGTGCTCTATCCATCCATGTATTTTTTTGCAATTATAGAGCACCCTAGCTTGAGTCAATCGAGCTCTACTTTTGCTTCGTTGTGAATCTGGGCAGATCGTCAACTAGTTTGCGATTTTGCCGATGTTATTGTAGTTGATCCGTGCATGCTATGCCATTGTTCTTGCCATGTCTAGCTTGTATTTTGTGCCTTATTTATGGGTGTATACTTGCCTTGCCATGACTTGCACCGTAGTGAGTGCATCAAGCTCGTTTACATGCCTTCGTGAGTTATGTTTCAGCATGTCCCAGTTTTCACCAAGTCTGAAAACTGATTATGTTTTTGCTATGTTCGTGTGCTTGTTAATATATTTTGTGATCCCTTTTGGCTCAAGGTAACTAAGGGATTTTTGTTAAGCTTGTTGAGTAGCTCCATGCCATGTCTTTCTTTGTCATTTTCAGGTCCTGTAGCATGTTGTTTTGATGCTCTGAAGAGGGCTTCATGATCTGAAATTCCAGACAAGTGTTAATTTCACTAAGTCTGAAATCTGTTTTGCCTTTGCGTTTTTGCCATGCTTGTTTGAACCTCATAATGGATGATTTGCTCGTAGCTCAGTGCTAGACTGTTGTTAAGCATCTTGTGTGCAACCCTGCCATGTATTTTGTTGTCATGTTTGGTGGCTGCAGCATGTTCATTTCATTGCATTTAGATGCCTACTTGCTGTAAATCACAGACCGGTGTCATTTTTAAATCGCTTGCCATTTCCAAACCGTAACTCCGATTGCGGCGTTCTTTATATCGTTTTCAAGCGTTTTCATCTCATCTTTCCAGTGTCACACCTGGATTTCCAAGTTGAGGCCAGGTTCATGCATTTCCTGTCATATCTTGCATTTTGCATCCCGCATCGCATCCCGCGTAGCATATCATCTTTGCATTGTGTTGCTTGTTCTTGCACGTGTTTGATTGTGTCCTTGTTGCTTGTTGTCTTGTTTGGGTAGAGCCGGGAGACGAGTTCTCTAACGAGGAGCCCGTTGAGTTTGCTTTCGAGGATCCAGTCAACTCTGACAACTGTACAGGCAAGATGATCATACCCTCGAAATCACTACTGTCTTTGCTATGCTAGTTTGCTCGCTCTTTTGCTATGCCATTGCTACGATGCCTACCACTTGCTTGCCAGCCTCCTAAATTTCCATGTCAAAACTCTAACCCACCATTGTCCTAGCAAACCGTTGATTGGCTATGTTACCGCGCTCAGCCCCTCTTATAGCGTTGCTAGTTGCAGGTGAAGATTGGAGGCCGTTCCTTGTTGGAACATTTATTTACTTGTTGGGATATCATTATAATGCCATGTTATCTAAATGCATCTATATACTTGGTAAAGGGTGGAAGGCTCGGCCTCTCGCCTAGTGTTTTGTTCCACTCTTGCCGCCCTAGTTTCCGTCATATCGGTGTTATGTTCCCGGATTTTGCGTTCCTTACGCGGTTGGGTTATAATGGGAACCCCTTGATATTTTGCCTTGATTAAAGCTTTTCCAGCAATGCCCAACCTTGTTTTTACCATTTGCCACCTAGCCTTTTCTTTCCCTTGGGTTCTGTAGACTCAAGGGTCATCTTATTTTAACCCCCCGGGCCAGTGCTCCTCTGAGTGTTGGTCCACCTGTCAGCTGCCGGTGGCCATCAGGGGCAAATCTGGGCTGGCCTACCCGTACCTAAGACAATCTGAGTGTGCCCTGAGAAAGAGATATGTGCAGCTCCTATCGGGATTTGTCGGCACATTCGGGCGGTGTTGCTGGTCTTGTTTTAACCTGTCGAAGTGTCTTGAGTTACCGAGATACCGAGTCTGATCGGAACGTCTTGGGAGGAGGTCTATTCCTTCGTTGACCGTGAGAGCTTGTCATGGGCTAAGTTGGGACTCCCCTGTAGGGATTGAACTTTCGAAAGCCGTGCCCGCGGTTATGGGCAGATGGGAATTTGTTAATGTCCGGTTGTAGATAACTTGAACCTTAATTAATTAAAATGAATCAACCGAGTGTGTTACCGTGATGGCCTCTTCTCGGCGGAGTCCGGGAAGTGGACACGGTGTTGGAGTAATGCTTGCGCAGGTTGCTCTCTAGTTTCTCGCTTGCGCTTTGCCTCCTCTTCTCGCTCTCCTTTGCGAATAAGTTAGCCACCATACTTGCTAGTCGCTTGCTGCAGCACCACTTACATTTTTACCTTGCCATACCTACAAGCTTAAATGGTCTTGATCGCGAGGGTGCGAGATTGCTGAGTCCCTGTGGCTCACAGATTACTATTACACCAGATGCAGGGCCCGATGATTCCGCTCCAGGAGACGCGTATGAGCTCAAGTGGGAGTTCGACGAAGACTCTCAACGATACTATGTTTCCTTTCCCGATGATCAGTAGTGGTGCCCAGTTGGGGTGATTGGGACCGTGTCGCATGTTGGGTTCTCTTTTATTTTTGGCGCCGTAGTAGGGCCATGAGTGTTTGGATGATGTAATGGTGTTTATGTACTTGATTGACGTGGCGAGTGTAAGCCAACTATGTTATCTCCCCTTTATTATTCATATTACATGGGATGTTGTGAAGATTGCCTAACTTGCGACATATGCCTTCAATGCGATTATGTCTCCAAGTCGTGCCTCGACACGTGGGAGCTATAGTCGCATCGAGGGTGTTACAGAGTTGGTAATCAGAGCCTTCCCCGACCTTAGGAGCCCCATTGCTTGATCATTTTTAGCGGCCGAGTTGTGTCTAGAAAAATGTTTTGAGTCATTTAGGAATTATATATCGGAGAGTTTAGGAATTCTTTTTACTTCCCAGTCTCCTCATCGCTCTGGTAAGGCATCCTGACGTAGAGTTTTGACTCTTCTCTTCTCAAATTTCACTAAAAATTTTAGGATCACGCGGGTATCTTGGAATCGTTCCGATGGTTTTATGATGAGAACATTGTCTTGGTGCCTCCTGTCAGGGGTTTAGTGGAAGTGTCCCGGGGAGTTGAGCTCTGAGGTGTTGTCATCATAATTTTATCGTTGCAGTTCTGGAATACCTGAGTTTAGTACGCCGACATCGAAAATCTCTTTTATGCAGTTCGTTGGTGAGATAACCTCGCAACGCCACCCAGTACTGGGGCGGGAGTTCGGGAGTATCGCCATAACTTGTATAACGCATGCCCTCCCCCTTTTAGTATTAACAACGACTCGCTAAACGAACAAGGTTGAGCCGTAGTAGACGACCCACCAAACTCGTAGTTAGGCCGGCTCCCACACCCAGCCTGGTTGCAGGAACCCGTAACGGCATAATAAACAAAGGTTGCGGTTTAGATGGTTATTCCGAAGGTTTCTAGGTTAAACAAAATATTCTCACGCACAAAGACTGAAGCTTTCTAAACCACCGAAGAAGGTTGTGAGATATATATAAAATTGCTAAATAATCTGTCATGATTCTGCAGTAAAATTCGGTAAGGTTTGACGGTAGATGGTTTCCGAAGTTTTTCTTGGTTATGTGTTGAAGGATGGATACAGCTGGATGTAGGATTTGCTAGATTTGGGTGAGATATTATGCTTCCCTGTATC
Source organism: Triticum urartu (assembly GCF_003073215.2). Lineage (NCBI taxonomy): Eukaryota > Viridiplantae > Streptophyta > Magnoliopsida > Poales > Poaceae > Triticum > Triticum urartu. The sequence goes on from NC_053022.1 coordinate 135,818,763, forward strand.
CCCAACACCTGATTGCATAACCGGAAAGGTTCGGGAGTTTCATAGGTGGGAATTCAAGTAGTTCTTAGGATATCTTTCCGACGGATATATGATATGAAATTGGGGTTCGACGTCTAGTGGTCCGCCTATTCATGGTCGATTTTACAGTGGTCTAGAGTGTCTTAAAGAGTCCTTGGCTATGCCGACTCGGGAACGCTTCGTATGTCATGTGCACTGCCTTGTACATGATGGTGCTATACGATCGAGCCCGTGTAGGCCCCACCATGAAAACTTTGGATGAAATCTCTATCATATGTTTGTTCCGGCTTATTCTGCAAGCCAACCTTTTGTTTTTGTTTTGGGATGTGGTATTCGAGTTGCTTCAAAGTCAAATGTTGATTCCATACCTTTGCTAAGCGGTGTTCTCATATTCCTATGTGAATACTAATCCTTCATGATAATCGAGATTGTCATGTCATTTCTTTTCAACCGGCGTGTTTCTCTTCAAGTGGATCTGATCATTTCAACATCCGCAAGATCAAGTATTAGTTCTTCTCAACGCTGTTTGTTTCATCCATCTCCAAGTTGCCTTTGTTTTTTCCCGCCCACCCACCCTTTTTCTTCAAGGAATCCGATGTCTTAATCAAGTATCCTTTTATTCTTGTGAAGTCTCTCCATCCTTTCCTTCAATGTTCTTATCCGGTGATTCTCATGAAGATACTAACGGAGCTTCTAGTTCATCATTCTTCTTTCTTTTATCTTCTCCGGTGGTTTCAAGTCAAGCTTTGTTGATCTTACCCTTTCCTCATTTCAATACCTTCTCATGCCGGTGCACCTCATATTCATTCACTTCTCGTTATTCATTTTTCCGGAGTGCTCAAGATATCTCGAAGATTCATGTTACCACTCTGCTTTCGTTCAAACTCTTTTGAGGATGTTATATCATTTAAGTCATTTAATTCAACCGTGTAATCTCTCCTTCAAATTGTTCTACGGTGTTTCTTTTGAGTGGGCCCTAACCCACAGGTCTTTTCCCAGGATCTTACCTGACTCTTCTTATTTTCCCGGAGTATTCTCAAATTCTTCGAAGTTTGACGTAAGAATGAATTATCATCAGTCAAATGTATTTCTCCAAGATCTTTCAAATTCTTTTCATCGTTGGCTCAACTTCCATTCGTCATTTCGGAGTGTCTAAATAATTCATGGTGGTGTTTCTCGTCATCATTCTCAACATTTAAAGACCAAGGAATAATTTTCTCTTCAATCATATCCGTTCTCGTGAAGATTCGTGATTCTAGCTTGTTGCCTTCCTCTCATAATTGCTTTCGATTGTGAGAATTCTTTTCACCCAGCCGGAGTAATTCAGGAGTCTTTCTAGTTTGTTTCTCCGGAGCCCATCATTTCAGAAGATTTATTCATTCTCAGCTTTCAGTTATCATTCTCCAATCCTACCGGTGCATCGTTCAAGTGTTCTCTAATCAGCTCGTGATCTCTTCGTTCTCATTATCTAAATTCTCTCAAGCATCTTCATTCATTTGCTAATTCTTCCCGGTGTTTCTTTATCTTCTCTTCGTTCATTTTTAAGTCTTACGGTGTTCATTCAAGATTCCTCTTCTTACGTTATCATACTCCGTTCTTTCAAATTCTACGGTGGTTCGTTGAAGACCTTCTCAGATGACGCCATATTATCCTAATCCTTTCTTGAGAATAAGTAGTATGCCAAATCCATTGTTGTCATCAATTTAATTGGTGAAGGATACGCATAACATAATTCTTACTCTTGTTTCACACAAGTGATTAATTCCTTATTCCGGAGGCTCATCAAATTCTTGTTTCCATTTGTTTTTCATCTTTCTTTTCCGAGTGCCAAGTTTTCTCTTTATCTCGTTGCTAAGCTTCATCTAATCATTGCAAGGCTTAACCTTACTTTCTCATCTTTCTTTCCGTGATCATTCTTTTGTTACCGGAGTTCTTCATGAAGGTTCTACATGATGGTTCATCTATGGATTTAATTCTTTCTCGAAGGTTTCATCGAGATTCTTTCAAGAACTCAAGCTTTCTTCATATTGTAATCAGAGTGCAATTCTTTCTTCCGTATCTTTGGGAGGTGGTATTATATCATTCTTAATCTTCTCTATCTTGTTTTAACCGGAGTGGTTTCAATATACATCTTGCTTTCAACCTCAAGGTTTTTCGCAATGTTCTTTGTCCCTCTTTTCTAACGGAGTGTTTTCAAATTTTTCATCTCCGTTATTCTTTTTCTCGAAATGGCTTAACCTTTTCAAGGTTCTTTGGTCTCACTCGTTTGTCAAACAAGCAACTTAGCTTTACCTCTTCTCTTTCTCTTCCGTTTTTCCCTCCGGTGCCATTCTAGATCTCGGGACGAGATCCTCTTGTAGTGGTGGAGTGTTGTAACGCCCCGAGACCGATGTGCCAGGAGTCGTGCAGTTATTCGTTGTTGTTGCCTTGTCATTGCTTGCGTGTCATGCATTTGCATATCAAGTCATCATGTGCATTTGATTTGCATACATGTTCATCTCATGCATCCGAGCCTTTTCCCCGTTGTCCATTTTGCATTCCGGCGCTTCGTTCTCCTCCGGTGGCCATTTCTACCTTTCTTTTTTGTGTGGGGATTAAACATTTCCGGATTGGACCGAGACTTGCCAAGCAGCCTTGGTTTACTACCGGTAGACCTCCTATCATGTTTCGTATCATTTGGACTTCGTTTGTTACTCCAACGGTTAACGGAGGGACCAAAAAGGCTTCATGTGTGTTGCAGCCCAACACCCCTCCAATTTGGCCCAAAACCCACCTAAGCCTTCTCCATCATCTACATCGTTCGATCACGATCGCGTGGCCGAAAACCGCACCTCATTTGGACTCTCCTAGCTCCCTCTATGCCTATTTAAAGCCCCTCCGAATCCGGATCTTCTTCTCCCCCTGAAAACCCTAAAATTCTACCCGCACGCCGGACACGTCCGCCCCGACCGGACGCATCTCCACGGCAACCGCCGCCGACCCCGCACGCCGCCGCGGCCCGGGAGCCCAGATCCGGCCCCCGCGGCCCAGATCCACCCCGCCGCCGCCTCCTTCTTCCCCGAGCGCCGCCCGCGCCCAGAGCAGCGCCGCCGCGCGCCATCGGCTGCCCCGCCGCCTGTGTGGCCGGAGCACCTCATCGCCGGCCCACCTTCGCCGCCCCGCAGCATAGGCGCTGCCGCGGCCACCTCGACGGCCTCGCCGCGCCCGAGCCTCGTGGCTCCTCTCCGGCCATCTCCGCCGTCCGCCGCCCCGCCCCTCTCCGGCGAAGTCCCGGCCGGCTCCGGCGAGATCCGCCACCGCCTCGACTTCCGTGCTCCGTTGACTTTTATCTCGGGGTTGATTTTTCCTCAAGTCCCAAAAATTCCAGATCCAAGTGCTCATGTTCATAGCCTCGTAACTTTGTGCATGCGCTTACCGGGAGAGACAACTGCTAAAGGACTAGGCAAAATTTGCAAAGGCAAACCATGCTTAGATGAAAACGGTCTCGAAATGAAACAATGCGATGCACCCGTGTCAAAAAGAACTTTTGCAGGAACATCGTTAACAGGAAGGTTACCCATGATCACATCTGACGAGTCCTCTACCTGAGCTGCATTCATCAAATTGACCTTGGCATGCTTGGGGTTATGCTTGACCACAGCTGTACTTGCCGATCTCACAGGAGGAGGAGGAGGAAGACACCTCTGGTTGAAACACTTGTTGGCATAGTGACCCTTCTGTTGGCACTTGTTGCACGTGACCTCTGTAAGCGGACGGTGATACGGAACACTCGATCTTGGAGCTTGAGACGAAGTCTTGTTCTGAAAGCCAGGGTTGGGTGGGTGGGAAGAACCACTGCCACCTTTGCTCTTTTGCTGAAACGGCTGACGGAACGGAGGAGGAGGAAGCCAAAACTTCTGCTGCTTGGCCACTTGAGTAGAGGAAGAAGGAGTAACATCTCTGGCTCGCTTCCTGGAAGCATCACACCTCAACTGAGCAGCCTCTTGCTTCCGTGCCATGTTGTAGAACTCATCGTATCTCAAGGGCTCAAAGAGAACAAGAGTGAGCTGAATTTCTTCTATGAGACCACCCCTGAACTGATATATCATGCTCTTCTCATCAGGCACGTCCTGCTTGGCAAAGCGGGCAAGCTTCTAGAACAACTTGTTGTAGTCATAGAAAGACAAAGAGCCTTGCTTCAGATTGCGGAATTCCTCACACTTGCTTTCAACCACGCTCTGCGGAATATGATGAGCTCGAAAATCTCGACGAAAATCATCCCAAGTGATAACACGTCCACCTCTGGAGTCCTTGTACTGCTGGAACCATTCTGCAGCTTGATCTTTGAGTTGGAAGGAAGCGAACTTGACAAAGTCCTCAGGCCTGACGTTACTGCACTCGAAATGCTTGCACAGATCCACAAGCCAATCGTCAGCATCGGTTGCCTCAACACAGTTGCTGAAAGTCTTTGGCCCGTTAGCAAGGAACTGGTTGCGTGTAGCAAAGTGACTCTGATTGCTGCCTTGATTCCCTTGACTGCCTTGATTGCGCTCTTGAAGAATTTGCATGATCAGCTGTGTGCTTGCATTTGTTGCGGCCATCACAGCTTGCCATGCCTCTGGAGGAGGTGGAGGCGGTGGCGGATCAGGATTCGGAGTCGTGCGCGTTGGAGGAGCCATCCTGAAGAGGTTGACCACCATTAGCACATTGACAGATAAATATTGAAGCTGAATCCAACGGAATGAAAATTGCAACATATAGTCTTCACATCCGAACAAAATGAACGCATGCATTCCTCTTGAAATGGTCACATAACCATAAATTGAGAAGCCACTTAGAATTAAGGTAGAGAAATAAATCAACAAGGTACGGATCAAGAACGAATAATCGGTAAGAAATCCCAATCTCAAACCAATATCCGTGGAAGAAAAACTAGAGCTACTAGAATTCCCACCTATGAAACTCCCGAACCTTTCCGGTTATGCAATCAGGTGTTGGGGATACAGGGGAAGCATAATATCTCACCCAAACTAGCAATTCCTACATCCAGCTGTATCCGTCCTTCAACACATAACCAGGAAACCTTTGGAAACCATCTACCTCAACCTTCGAAAAGCATCTGTTATACAAGTTATGGCGATACTCCCGAACTCCCGCCCCAGTACTGGGTGGCGTCGAGGTTATCTCACCAACGAACTGCATAAAAGAGATTTTCGATGTCGGCATACTAGACTCAGGTATTCCAGAACTGCAACGATAAAATTATGATGACAACACCTCAGAGCTCAACTCCCCGGGACACTTCCACTAAACCCCTGACAGGAGGCACCAAGACAATGTTCTCATCATAAGCCATCGGAACGATTCCAAGATACTCGCGTGATCCTAAAAAAAAATTAGTGAAATTTGAGAAGAGAAGAGTCAAAACTCTATGTCAGGATGCCTTACCAGAGCGATGAGGAAACTGGGAAGTAAAAATAATTCCTAAACTCTCTGATATATAATTCCTAAATGACTCAAAACATTTTTCTAGACACAACTCGGCCGCTAAAAACAATCAAGCAATGGGGCTCCTAAGGTCGGGGAAGGCTCTGATTACCAACTTGCAACACCCTCGATGCGACTATAGCTCCCACGTGTCGAGGCACGACTTAGAGACATAATCGCATTGAAGGCATATGTCGCAAGTTAGGCAATCTTCACAACCTCCCATGTAATATGAATAATAAAGGGGAGATAACATAGTTGGCTTACACTCGCCACGTCAATCAAGTACATAAACAACATTACATCATCCAAACACTCATGGCCCGACTACGGCGCCAAAAATAAAAGAGAACCCAACATGCGACACGGTTCCAATCACCCCCAACTGGGCACCACTACAGATCATCGGGAAAGGAAACATAGTATCGTTGAGAGTCTTCGTCGAACTCCCACTTGACCTCATACGCGTCTCCTGGAGCGGAATCATCGGGCCCTGCATCTGGTGTAATAGTAATCTGTGAGCCACAGGGACTCAGCAATCTCGCACCCTCGCGATCAAGACTATTTAAGCTTGTAGGTATGCCCATCTCCGGCCCCCGCGCGCCGCCACCGGGCCAGAGGAGGCGCCGCCCCGCGCCCTCTTCTTCCTCCTCGCCCGCGGCCACCGTCGCCGTACTCCGGCGCGCCCCGCCACCATCCGCCGCCTCACGCCGCCCCGTGCCACCGGACGACGCCGCCGCCTCGCCCGCCTTGCCGCCGCCGCCGCCTCGGGCCCCACCGCCACCGGACGCCGCCGACGCCGCCCAACTCCGGCTGGGCTCCGCTCCGCCGACCACCACCGCCGTCCCCGGCCGGCGACCTCGACTTCCGCGCTCCGACGGTGAACAGTGCACGACTCCGGCGATCCTCGGGAACTGCGCCCGATCCAGATCTGAGATCTACTCCTCGGTTGACTTTTTCCCTCCGAACCCTAATTTTTATGCCTACTTTGACCGGCCGTATCTCCGCATCCGTAGCTCCGTTTTGGACATATAGTATATCAAAATGTTCGAGTCGATGAGTACATCATTTCATTCCATTGCATCATTTTCATTTCAGTGCATCTTGATGCCCGAAATGTTGCCAGAAGGAGGCTTCGTGAGTTAATTGTCAGATCTGCTAGTTCATCTTAGACTTTTGTCATTTTTGCCATGATTATTGTGTGCATGATATGCGTGTGAGTCCTTCATATGTTTTGTTAAGCATCTTGTTATCTTTCCAGTGGTGCAACCCATGCATTTTTAGGATGTGTGTGGTGACTTGTGCAAGCTTGCAAAGTGAGGCACCCGGTAAATCTGTTTTTTGGGACTTAGTAGTTTTCTCTAAGTCTGGGATTATTTAGTTCATGATGCCATATGTTCATGCTATTTTCTAGTGATCCGTGCCTCTTTTGAGGATGATCAGTAAGGGAGTTTTGTTAATGTTGTAGTGCTCTATCCATCCATGTCTTTGTTTGCAATTATGGGGCAACCTAGCTTGAGTCAATCGAGCTCTACTTTTGCTTCGTTGTGAATCTCGGCAGATCGTCAACTAGTTTGCGATTTTGCCGATATTATTGTAGTTGATCCGTGCATGCTATGCCATTGTTCTTACCATGTCTAGCTTGTATTTTGTGCCTTCTTTATGGGTGTATGCTTGCCTTGCCATGACTTGCACCGTAGTGACTGCATCGAGCTCGTTTACATGCCTTCGTGAGTTATGTTTCAGCATGTCCCAGTTTTCACTAAGTCTGAAAACTGATTATGTTTTTGCTATGTTCGTGTGCTTGTTAGTATATTTTGTGATCCCTTTTGGCTCAAGGTCACTAAGGGACTTTTGTTAAGCTTGTTGAGTAGCTCCATGCCATGTCTTTCTTTGTCATGTTCAGGTCCTGTAGCATGTTGTTTTGATGCTCCGAAGAGGGCTTCATGATCTGAAATTCCAGACAAGTGTTAATTTCACTAAGTCTGAAATCTGTTTTGCCTTTGCGTTTTTGCCATGCTTGTTTGAACCTCATAATGGATGATTTGGTCGTAGCTCAGTGCTAGACTTTTGTTAAGCATCTTGTGTGCATCCCTGCCATGTATTTTGTTGCCATTTTTGGTGGCTATAGCATGTTCATTTAATTGCATTTAGATGCCTACTTGCCATAAATCGTAGACCGGTGTCATTTTTGAATCGCTTGCCATTTCCAAACCGTAACTCCGATTCCGGCGTTCTTTATATCATTTTCAAGCGTTTTCATCTCATCTTTCCCGTGGCACACTTGGATTTCCAAGTTGAGGCCAGGTTCATGCATTTCCTGTCATATCTTGCATTTTGCATCCCGCATCGCATCCCGCATAGCATATCATCTTTGCATTGTGTTGCTTGGTCTTGCACGTGTTTGATTGTGTACTTGTTGCTTGTTGTCTTGTTTGGGTAGAGCCGGGAGACGAGTTCGCTAACGATGAGCCCGTTGAGTTTGCTTTCGAGGATCCAGTCAACTCTGACAACTGTGCAGGCAAGATGATCATACCCTCGAAATCACTACTATCTTTGCTATGCTAGTTTGCTCGCTCTTTTGCTATGCCATTGCTATGATGCCTACCACTTGCTTGCCAGCCTCCTAAATTGCCATGTCAAACCTCTAACCCACCATTGTCCTAGCAAACCATTGATTGGCTATGTTACCGCTTTGCTCAGCCCCTCTTATAGCGTTGCTAGTTGCAAGTGAAGATTGGAGGCCGTTCCTTGTTGGAACATTTATTTACTTGTTGGGATATCATTATAATGCCATGTTATCTTAATGCATCTATATACTTGGTAAAGGGTGGAAGGCTCGGCCTCTCGCCTAGTGTTTTGTTCCACTCTTGCCGCCCTAGTTTCCGTCATATCGGTGTTATGTTCCCGGATTTTGCGTTCCTTACGCGGTTGGGTTATAATGGGAACCCCTTGATATTTCGCCTTGATTAAAGCTTTTCCAGCAATGCCCAACCTTGGTTTTACCATTTTCCACCTAGCCTTTTCTTTCCCTTGGGTTCTGCAGACTCAAGGGTCATCTTATTTTAACACCCCCCCCCGGGCCAGTGCTCCTCTGAGTGTTGGTCCACCTGTCAGCTGCCGGTGGCCACCAGGGGCAACTCTGGGCTGGCCTACCCGTACCTAAGACAATCTGAGTGTGCCCTGAGAAAGAGATATGTGCAGCTCCTATCGGGATTTGTCGGCACATTCGGGCGGTGTTGCTGGTCTTGTTTTAACCTGTCGAAGTGTCTTGAGTTACTAAGATACCGAGTCTGATCGGAACGTCTTGGGAGGAGGTCTATTCCTTCGTTGACCGTGAGAGCTTGTCATGGGCTAAGTTGGGACTCCCCTACAGGGATTGAACTTTCGAAAGCCGTGCCCGCGGTTATGGGCAGATGGGAATTTGTTAATGTCTGGTTGTAGATAGCTTGAACCTTAATTAATTAAAATGAATCAACCGAGTGTGTTACCGTGATGGCCTCTTCTCGGCGGAGTCCGGGAAGTGGACACGGTGTTGGAGTAATGCTTGTGCAGGTTGCTCTCTAGTTTCTCGCTCGCGCTTTGCCTCCTCTTCTCGCTCTCCTTTGCGAATAAGTTAGCCACCATACTTGCTAGTCGCTTGCTGCAGCACCACTTACATTTTTACCTTGCCATACCTACAAGCTTAAATAGTCTTGATCGCGAGGGTGCGAGATTGCTGAGTCCCTGTGGCCCACAGATTACTATTACACCAGATGCAGGGCCCGATGATTCCGCTCCAGGAGACGCGTATGAGCTCAAGTGGGAGTTCGATGAAGACTCTCAACGATACTATGTTTCCTTTCCCGATGATCAGTAGTGGTGCCCAGTTGGGGGTGATTGGGACCGTGTCGCATGTTGGGTTCTCTTTTATTTTTGGCGCCGTAGTCGGGCCATGAGTGTTTGGATGATGTAATGTTGTTTATGTACTTGATTGACGTGGCGAGTGTAAGCCAACTATGTTATCTCCCCTTTATTATTCATATTACATGGGATGTTGTGAAGATTGCCTAACTTGCGACATATGCCTTCAATGCGATTATGTCTCTAAGTCGTGCCTCGACACGTGGGAGCTATAGTCGCATCGAGGGTGTTACAAGTTGGTAATCAGAGCCTTCCCCGACCTTAGGAGCCCCATTGCTTGATCGTTTTTAGCGGCCGAGTTGTGTCTAGAAAAATGTTTTGAGTCATTTAGGAATTATATATCGGAGAGTTTAGGAATTCTTTTTACTTCCCAGTCTCCTCATCGCTCTGGTAAGGCATCCTGACGTAGAGTTTTGACTCTTCTCTTCTCAAATTTCACTAAAAAAATTTTGGGGTCACGCGGGTATCTTGGAATCGTTTCGATGGTTTTGTGACGAGAACATTGTCTTGGTGCCTCCTGTCAGGGGTTTTGTGGAAGTGTCCCGGGGAGTTGAGCTCCGAGGTGTTGTCGTCACAATTTTATCGTTGCAATTCTGGAATACCTGAGTTTAGTTTCGCCGACATCGAAAATCTCTTTTATGCAGTTCGTTGGTGAGATAACCTCGACGCCACCCAGTACTTGGGCGGGATTTCGGGAGTATTGCCATAACTTGTATAACGGATGCTTTTCGAAGGTTGAGGTAGACGATTTCCGAAGGTTTCTTGGTTATGTGTTGAAGGATGGATACAGCTGGATGTAGGACTTGCTAGTTTTGGGTGAGGTATTATGCTTCCCCTGTATCCCCAACACCTGATTGCATAACCGGGAGAATTTCGGGAGTTTATAAGTGGGAATTCAAGTAGCTCCTAGGATATCTTTCCAACAGATGTATGATTTGAAATTGGGGTTCGACGTCTAGTGGTCCGCCTATCCACGGTCGGTTTTACAGTGGTCTCGTTGTGTCTTAAAGAGTCCTTGGCTATGCCGACTCGGGGACGCTTCGTATGTCATGTGCACTGCCTTGTACATGATGGTGCTGTACGATCGAGCCTGTGTAGGCCCCACCACGAAAACTTCAGACGAAATTTCTATCATATGTTTGTTTTGGCTTATTCTGCAAGCCAATCCTTTGTTTTGTTTTGAGTTGTGGTATTCGAGTTGCTTCAGAGACAAATGTTGATTCCATACCTTTTCCTAAGCGGTGTTCTCATGTGAATACTAATCCTTCATGATAATCGAGTTTGTCATGTCAATCCTTTTCAACTGGCGTGTTTTTCTTCAAGTGGATCCGATCATTTCAACAACCGCAAGATCAAGTATCAATTCTTCTCAACGGTGTTCGTTTCATCCATTCCAAATTGTCTTTGTTTTTTTCCCACCCTCCCTCCCTTTGTTTTTTCTCCAAGGATTCAGATATCTTAATCGAGTATCTATCTTATTTGATGTGAAGTCTCTCCATTCTTTTCTATCATTATTCTTACCCAGTGGTTCCCTTGAAGGTGTTCTTCTAGTTCACCATTATTCGTTCTTTTCTTCTCCGGTGGTTTCAAGTCAAGCTTTGTTGATCATATCTTTTCCTCGTTTCAATGTTTTCTCATGCCGGTGCAATCCTTAATCATTCACCTCTCGCTGTTCAATTGTTCCGGAGTGCTGAAGATATCTCAGAAGGATCGTCTTGTCATTCAAGATCCGTTAATCCTATTTTGAGAATGTTTATCTCATTCAAGTCTTTTAATTCAACCGGGGTTTTCTCTCTTTTAAATTGTTCAACGGTGTATCTTTTGAGTGGGCCCTAACCCACAGGTCTTTTCCCAGGATCTTACCTGACTCTTCTCTTTTCCCGGCGTTACTCTCAAATTCTTTTTCCAAGTTTGACGTAAGAATGAATTGTTATCAGTCAAATGCCTTTCTCAAAGATCTGCCATTTCTTTTCATCGTTGGCTCAACCTTTCTATTCTTCATTCCGGAGTGCCTCAACAATTTTTGTTGGTGTTTCTCGTCGTCGTTCTCGGATTTGAAGCCCGAAGAAGACTTTTCCTCCATATCTTGCTCCATTCTCTTCAAGATTCGTGATTCTAGCGTGTTCCCATCCTCTCATAATTATTTTTCGATTGTGAGAATTCTTTTCACCCATCCAGAGCAATTCAAAATTATGTTTAGTTTGATTATCCGGAGCCCATCATCTAAGATTTATCCATTCCAGTTTTCAGCTCTCATACTCTAAATCATACCGGTGTCTAAATCAAGGATTCTCTAATCAGCTCGTAATCTTTTCATTCTCATGGGTCTAAATTCTCTCAAGCATCTTCGTTTAATTGCTAATTCTTCCCGGTGTGTCTTCATGTTTTAATCGTTCTTTTCAATTCTTACGGTGGTTTGCTGAAGAGTTCTCTTCCTTATTCATCATATCAATTCATTCGTTGTTTCAATCCTACCGGTGGTCCATTAAGTTTGCGCTATATCTATCTAAATCCTTTCTACGAGAATAAGTCATATGTGATCCGTTGCTTGTCATCAATTTAAATTGGTGAAGGATAAGCATAATATAATTCTTATTCTTGTCCCGTCCAAGTGATTAATTTTTTTCCGGAGTGGTTCATCATATCATATTCTCAGTTCGAGATGCTTTATCTTTTCTTTCCCGGAGTTCCAAGCTCTCATCATCACGAAGTTCCATCTTAAATCATTACAAGGTTTCACCTTGTGTTTTTTTAAACATATTTTTCTTGTCGTTACCCTTTGTTACCGGAGTTCTTCATGAAGTTTCTACATGATGGTTCATCAAGGTTTTATATTCCTTCTCGAAGTGTTCATCGAGATTCTTTTCTAAGGAGCTCAAGCATTCTCATCTTGAAATTCGGAGTTCAATCTTTCTTCCTATCATTGGAGATGGTATTATGTCATTCTTAATAATTTGAGTTCATGTTTCATAACTCACATGTTGTTAGGAATGAGATATTTTAAATCCATCAACCTATTCGTTGGAATTATCTGGGGTTATATTTCACCTAAAGCTTTCCCTAAGGATTGTTGCTATCTATGGTGCTTATAAATGATCAAATGTCTTCTTTTATCTTTTCCGGTGCGATATAGTTTCTCGCCTCGTTGTTCTTATCAATCCAATTCTTTTCCCGTGAGTGGCAGGTTGTCACCTCATAATTTGAGATGTATTCCATAAGACCATATCAAGCTTATATTTTTCATTGTTGGTTTTCCAACAATTTCGTTCAACCCTTCTTTTAAGGATGCTTTTCAAATTCTATTGTGGTAGAAGATGTATTTTTCCTCTCAATTCTTTCCTTTCCAAGAGCCAACTTCTATTCTTTCTCCCGGAGGTCTAGTGATGTTGCTCTTTTCACTCCTCATCTCGGTTTGTCAAGATCTTGTTCAATTTCTTCCATTTATAGTCGGAGTGCTGCCCAAATTATATCATTCTTAATCCTTTTCTATCTTGTTTCAACCGGAGTGGTTTCAATATTTATCTTGCCCTTCAATCTCAAGGTTCTAGTAATGTTCTTTGTTCGTCTTTTCTATCAGAGTGTTTTCAACTTTGTCCATCTCCATTGTATTCTTCTTTCCAATTGGTTAACCTCTCAAGGTTCCTTGGTTTCACTCGTTTGTCAAAGAAGGAACTTAGTTTTACCTCTTCTTTTCTCTTCCGTTTTCCCTCCGATGCCATTCTAGATCTCGGGACGAGATCCTCTCATAGTGGTGGAGTGTTGTAACGCCCCGAGACCGATGTGCCAGTTGTCGTCCAGTTATTCGCCGTCGTTGCCACGTCATTTGCTTGCGTGTTGCATCTTATCATGTCATCATGTGCATTGCATCATCATGTTTTAAAACTTGCATTCGTCCGGGTTCCCCCGTTCTTTCCGTTGTCCGTTCTGAGCCCAGACACACTTGCACGCGCCCGCGGCATGTCCGAAATAGTATTTTATAAATGGCCGGAAAATGTTCTCGGAATGGGATGAAAGTTGGCGTGCGGTGTTGTTTTGTTATTAGTAGACCGCCTGCCAAGTTTCATCGCGTTCGGAGTCCGTTTGACGCCCCAACGGATAACTATAGCGGCAATATAGTCGGTCTAACGTCGGACGTTTTCGGTCTCCGAAAACAGTCGTCAGGCCTCTCCTCTTCTCTCTTCTCAGACCTTTGCCTTCTACACTACCTCTCACCGCCAGGCCCTACCTAACCTCTCTCGTCAGCCCGCGGACCTCCTCCCGCGCGCGTCCGAAATCTGTCCCGGACCCGACCCGGACTGTCACCATCGTTGTGTCCGGATCATCCCCAAACATCTACAAAACGTCTCCGTTTTCTTTTTTAGGCTCCCTACCTATTTATTCCGGGCCGTCCGATTACGATCGGAGGGATTCAAATGACCCTACCCAAATCCACTCGGTATATATATCCGGATCAAACCCTAGTCCAATCCATCCATCCCCTCTCCGCCGCCAGCCGACCAACTCCCTCCTTCCTCGGGATCCTCCTAGATCCATCAAACCAGCCACCTCCTCCTCGATCCAAATCCTCCCCTGTCCAGACGCCGCTGCCACTGTCTTTCTCCCACCTCGGGATCCCCTTCGCACCTATCAGCCACCACCAAAAAAACTTCCAATTCCATTGATCCATCCACCCAACTGCCACCGCCCGAGAGCCTCGCTCGACCCCACGCGCCACCACCGGCCGGAGACCTCGCCGGAGCTCTACCGGAACCGCCAGGCCAGCTCCTCGTGACCCTCTCTTTTCGTTCCCTCGTCCCTGCAACTCTCTCTCCCTAACCTCTTCATCTCTCTGTACCTCAACAGGAGCTCCAGCGCCATGGTTTGATTTCGGCCTCGAGGTTTCGACGCCGCCATCTCCTGCATCCGCTGCCGCGCCAAGTCCCTCTTCCTCGCCCGTGCGTCAAGTTCTTGCTGTGGCCGCCTCGATCTGCCATGCCGACGCCCTCCATGGAGTTTCCTGCAGCCTCCGTCAGCGCCATCTCGAACCGAGCCTCGCCCCTGCGCCGTCTTCCCCGCGTGCCGCAAGAGACAGGAAACCGGCGACCTCCAACCTCGCCGGAGTACCCAACCAGGGCGGCCCTTATGCAGTTCGTCGCGCCGCCCTGCTAGGACGTGCCCCGCCGTCTCCTTCCTCGCCAGCCGCTGCCGACCTCCATTCCGTCCTGAGCGCCGCCCGTCCAAGTCCGGCGACCAAGCGGGTGATCTGGTCGAGCTCGCCGCCCCTCGCCTACTTGCACGTCGTTCCCGTGCCTGGCGACCCTGTCGCTGACCTTTGCTTCCCCTGCTTCAAGCGATAGGATGAGGCAGTGCCGGCGTTGACTCTGCGACGAGAACGACCCCCTCCTCTACTTCACGCGTAGCGCAGTGCCCTGGGCCAGCTCTAGCGATCGCATGGGCCACAAGCAGATCCGGCCCAGCGGCTCCCTTCACGGCCTACCTCTTTCTCCGACTGGGCTTGACCCATGGGTGAGCTGCCCCAACGCCCCTCTTGTTTTTTTCCTCCTGTTGGCCTAGCCAGTTTCGGCCCATATAGTGTTTTTTCCTCGGGACGAATTTAGCTAATTTCCAGGGATTTGCAGATTTGCAGAAAAGACCCTGTTCTTCTTGCATTTAATAACTCACCAACCATGCATCACATGTAAAAACTTAATACATGCAAAGTGCTCAGAATTTTGTGTAGTTTCATTATATGCCACTTTCATCCATGTTTGAAATTTTTAAACTGATGTTTGCATTAATTTTGCTCATATGCCATGTTAAAATGATTTATTTCATAACTTAATAACCGTAGCTCGGTTTTAAATAAATTATATATGTAAATGGGGTAGAATTTTGCCTAGTTTAACATGGTGTAATCACTTTGCATGTTTAATAACCATAAAATATGGTTTAGGGCAGAACAGTACCAAACCTTAAAACATGCACATGAGGAGTTTCCGGAATTGTTATTCGTTGTTTCCGGCCTCATTTAAACTTGACTAGATAGGTAGTTTTCATTTGCTTCACCCTCTTGCCATGCTAACAACATTTAATATTGGTGAGTACATAACCGAGAGAGAACTAAATAACTTGTCATGGTGTTTCATCAATATGCACCGTTGCATGTTGAGCTCCACTTAATTTGTAGGATTGTTTGTGCATTTTGCCATGTCATGCTTCATTAAACCGGACATGCATCATACTTGATTGTGCATCATGCCATGATTATGTGGTGGTTGTTTACTATGTTGTTTGCTCTTTTCCGGTGTTGCTTCTTCGGGTTCGTTCCGATAACGTTGCGTTTGTGAGGATCCGTTCGACTACGTCCGTTTGTCTTCTTCATGGACTCGTTCTTCTTCCTTGCGGGATTTTAGGCAAGATGATCATACCCTCGAAATCACTACTATCTTTGCTATGCTAGACGCTCGCTCTTTTGCTATGCCTATGCCGCGATACCTACCACTTGCTTATCGTGCCTCCTATATTGTTGAACCAAGCCTCTAACCCACCTTGTCCTAGCAAACCGTTGTTTGGCTATGTTACCGCTTTGCTCAGCCCCTCTTATAGCGTTGTTAGTTGTAGGTGAAGGTTGAAGTTTGTTCCTTGTTGGAACATGGAGATGTTGTTCCTTGTTGGAACATGTTACTTGTTGGGATATCACAATATATCTTATTTAATTAATGCATCTATATACTTGGTAAAGGGTGGAAGGCTCGGCCTTATGCCTAGTGTTTTGTTCCACTCTTGCCGCCCTAGTTTCCGTCATATCGGTGTTATGTTCCCGGATTTTGCGTTCCTTACGCGGTTGGGTTATAATGGGAACCCCTTGACAGTTCGCTTTGAATAAAACTCCTCCAGCAAGGCCCAACCTTGGTTTTACCATTCGCCACCTAGCCTTTTTTTCCCTTGGGAGTCGCGCATCCCGAGGGTCATCTTATTTTAACCCCCCGGGCCAGTGCTTGTCTAAGTGTTGGTCTGAACTAGAGTCCTTTGCAGCGCCACCTCGGGGAAACTTGAGGGCTGGTTTTAGTTGTACGGAGCGCTCATCTGGTGTTGCCCTGAGAACGAGATATGTGCAGCTCCTATCAGGATGTCGGCGCATCGGGCGGTCTTGCTGGACTTGTTTTACCATTGTCGAGGATGTCTTGAAGAACCGGGATACCGAGTCTGATCAGAATGTCTCGGGAGGAGGTCTATTCCTTCGTTGACCGTGAGAGCTTGTCATGGGCTAAGTTGGGACACCCCTGCAGGGTTTTGAACTTTCAAAAGCCGTGCCCGCGGTTATGGGTAGATGGGAATTTGTTAACGTCCGGTTGTAGAAAACCTGAAGTTGACCTTAATTAAAATGAATCAACCGCGTGTGTAACCGTGATGGTCTCTTTCCGGCGGAGTCTGGGAAGTGAACACGGTGTTGGAGTTATGCTTGACGTAGGTTGTTTTAGGATCACTTCTTGATCATACTTTCTCGAACGTGCTTTGCCTTCTCTTCTCGCTCTCCTTTGCGTATGTTAGTCACCATATATGCTAGTCGCTTGCAGATGTAGTGGAGCCCAGTTGGGGTCGATCGGGGGACCTTTGTCGCATTTGGGGTTCTTCTTTTGTTTTGGTTCCGTAGTCGGACCTTGATTGTATCTGGATGATGTAATGCTTTATTCATGTAATTGTGTGAAGTGGCGATTGTAAGCCAACTATGTATCTATTTCCCTTATTATATTACATGGGTTGTATGAAGATTACCTCACTTGCGACATATGCCTTCAATGCGATTATGCCTCTAAGTCGTGCCTCGACACGTGGGAGATATAGTCGCATCGAGGGCGTTACAAGTTGGTATCAGAGAAGGAATAAATATAACTTAACGCCGGAAACGGCAAGAGTTGGAGTACAAATTGGGAAAGATACATCCGGGATGTTACAACTTTGACCACGAACTTTGGGTGACTAGAAGTTCTTGGCTTCTCCTACAGTTCTCGGTGACTCGGATATTGATCTTATTCTCGGGATGGATTGGCTTTTTAAGCATAAGGCTCAGCTTGATTGTGCAGCCAGGCAGATTCAATTGACTCATTCGTCTGAGGATGTAATTGTCTTTGCCGCTCGGGATAATACTATCCGTCTGTTTTCTCTCAATGAGAAGGGTGAATTGGATGCCATCTCTCAAATTCCAGTCGTTTGCGAATATCAAGACGTCTTTCCAGAAGAGCTCCCAGGAATGCCTCCGCACCGGCCAGTTGAATTCGTTATTAATCTTGAGCCTGGCACGGAACCTGTGTGCAAACGTCCTTACAAGCTCGGACCTGAAGAGTTGAAGGAGCTGAAGAAGCAACTCGATGAGCAAGAAATAATGGGTCTCATCCAGCCTAGTTCTTCTCCGTGGGGTTGTGGTGTTCTTTTGTGAAGAAGAAGGATGGAACGGACCGACTTTGTGTCGATTACCGTCCAGTGAACAAGAAGACCATCAAGAACAAATACCCACTTCCCAACATCAATGAGCTGTTCGAACAACTCAAAGGTGCCCAAGTATTCTCCAAGCTTGATCTCCATATGGGTTATCACCAGATTCGCATTCGTGAAGAAGATATTCCCAAGACAACATTCAGAACAAGCTTTGGTTCATATGAATACACTGTCATGTCTTTTGGCCTCGCCAACTCTCCTCCGACGTTCTCTCGCATGATGAACTTCATCTTCAACGCCTACACAAAGGTGTTTGTTTTGGTCTACCTCGACGACATTCTGGTTTTCTCCAAGAACAAGGAAGATCATGCCAAGCATTTGCGTTTGGTTCTTGATAAGCTCAGAGAACATCAGTTCTACGCCAAGTTCTCCAAGTGTGAATTTTGGCTCGATGAGGTTCTTTATCTTGGTCATATCATCTCTGCCAAGGGCATTGCCGTGAATCCTGAGAAGGTGTCTGCAATTGTGAATTGGGAACCTCCTCAGAACGTGAAGCAACTCCGCAGCTTCCTCGGTCTCGCAAGCTATTGTCGTAGATTTGTTGAAAACTTTTCCAAGATCGCGAAGCCTCTCTCAAATCTTCTCCAGAAGCACGCCAAGTACGTTTGGTCTCCGGAGTGTGATATTGCTTTCAACACTTTGAAAGAGAAATTGATCACTGCTCTAGTTCTGACTCCGCCTGATGAATCCAAGCCGTACGAGGTCTTTTGTGATGCCTCTCTGCAAGGTCTTGGCGCAATATTGATGCAAGAGAAGAAAGTTGTTGCTTATACATCTCGCCAGTTGAAGCCTAATGAGAAGAACTACCCCACTCATGATCTCGAGGTTGCGGCAGTTGTGCATGCTATTTTGACTTGGGGACATCTTCTATTGGGAAGAAAAGTGGACATTTTCACTGATCCACAAGAGTCTCAAGTACATCTTCACTCAGCCTAATCTCAACTCAGGCAAACTCGATGGGTCGAAATGATTCAAGAGTATAATCCGAGTATCGAGTATACTCCAGGCAAGGCCAATGTGATTGCTGACGCTTTGAGCAGAAAGGCCTACTGCAACAGTCTGATTCTAAGCCTTATCAACCCGCCAGCTTTGTGAAGTTTTCCGCAAACTTAATCTGCAAGTTGTTTCCTCAAGGTTTCCTCGCCAACCTTCAAGTCTCTCCTACCTTAGAAGACCAGAATTCGCCAAGCCCAGCTTCTTGATGCTATGGTGAAAATGAAGATTGGGAATTGCCAAGAGTCAGTCCAAGTACAAGTGCTACACGCCTTGATGACAAGGACACTCTCTTCTTCGAGGATCGTATTGTTGTGCCCAAAGGTGACACTCCGTAAAGTGATCATGAACGAGGCTCACAATTCTCTCCTCTCCATCCACCCTGGAGGAGCACGAAGATGTATCAGGACCTTAAGCAAGCTTATTGGTGGACTCGAATGAAGCGCGAGATCGCTCAATTCGTGAATGAATGTGATGTCTGCAGAAGAGTGAAGGCAGAACACCAAAGGCCAGCAGGTCTCCTCCAACCTCTTGCCATTCCAGAATGGAAGTTTGACCACATTGAAATGGACTTCGTGACTGGGTTTCCAAAGCCAAGCGTGGACAATGATGCTATATTCGTTGTCATCGACAAACTCACTAAAGTGGCTCACTTTCTGCCTATCAAAGAGTCGATCACTGCAGCTCAATTGGCGGAACTCTATACCTCTCGTATCTCTCTGCATGGTATTCCTCAAGTGATCTCTTCAGACCGTGGCAGCATCTTTACCTCGAAGTTTTGGATTCTTTCAGAAGGCCATGGGCAACGAACATCCGCTTCAGCACAGCTTTCCCATCCTCAAACAAGCGGTCAAAGTCGAAGCGTACAACCAGATTCTTGAAGATATGCTCAGGGCTTGTTGTGATTCCTTCTGGCATGAAGTGGGAGGATTGGTCTTCCTTAATGCTGAATTCTCCTACAACAACAGTTTTCAAGCAAGTCGGGCAAGGCCCCTTTTGAAATTCTGTATGGCAGGAAGTGCCGTACCCTCTAAACTGTCTGAAACCGGTGAAACGTCACTTTTGGGTAATGACTTTAATCACAAGCAGAAGAAATGTGCAAAGTCATTCGAGATAAACCTCAAAGCAGCCCAATCCCGCCAGAAGAGCCTATGATAGTAAGCACCGTGATTTGGGCTTTCGAGATCGGAGATCATGTTTACCTCCGTGTCTCTCCTATGAAAGGTACTCGTCGCTTCGGTATCAAAGGGAAGCTTGCCCTAGATACGTGGGACCTTTCAAGATTGTCAGCAAGAGGAGGCGAACCTGCCTATCAAACTCGAGCTTCCCTTCAAACCTTGCAAAATGTTCATGATGTGTTCCATGTCTCAGCTCGAAAGTGCTTCAAGACTCCTTGACCCGCACAGTCAACTTCGAGGACATGAGCTCCAAGAAGATCTCTCTTATCGTGAGCACCCACCGTTGCTAATTCCTTGAAAGAGACTGAACGCAACAAGTCAATCAAATTTCTCAAAGTCAAGTGGTCACACCATTCCGACCGTGAAGCTACCTGGGAACGCGAGGATCACCTCCGCTCTGAGTACCCAGTGTTCTTTCAGTCCTAGATCTCGGGACGAGATCCTTTCGTAGTGGTGGAGTGTTGTAACACCCCGGATGTAACTTTCCCAATTTGTACTCCAACTCTTGCCGTTTCCGGCGTTAAGTTATATTTATTTCTCAGGTTCGGGTTTGTCTCCGTGTGTTGTTTTTCATTGTCATGCATCTCATATCATGTCATCATGTGCATTGCATTTGCATACGTGTTCGTCTCATGCATTCGAGCATTTTCCCCGTTGTCCGTTTTGCATTCCGGCGCTTCTTTCTCCTCCGGTGGTCATTTCTAGCTTTCTTTCGTTTGTGGGGATTAAACATTTCCGGAATGGAACGAGACTTGCCAAGCGGCCTTGGTTTACTACCGGTAGACCGCCTGTCAAGTTTCGTATCATTTGGACTTCGTTTGATGCTCCAACGGTTAACCGAGGGACCGAAAAAAGCCTCGTGTGTGTTGCAGCCCAACACCCCTCCAATTTGGCCCCAAACCCGCCAAACTCTGCTCCATCACCTAGAGCGTTCGATCACGATCGCGTGGCCGAAAACCGCACCTCATTTGGACTCTCCTAACTCCACTTATGCCTATAAATACACCCCCTTCCATTTTCGGATCTCTCTCCCTCTCCGCAACCCTAAAAAAACAGGGATCTCTCCGCGCCGGACGTGTCCGTCCGCCGCCGGACACGCCGCGCCGCCGCCCGCGCCCAACCACGGGGCGCCACGTGGCACGCGCCGTCAGCCTCCACCACGGACCCGAAGCCCATCTCCGGCCCCCGCGCGCCGCCACCGGGCCAGAGGAGGCGCCGCCCCGCGCCCTCTTCTTCCTCCTCGCCCGCGGCCACCGCCGCATCAGTGAAAATGTCCACTTTTCTTCCCAATAGAAGATGTCCCCAAGTCAAAATAGCATGCACAACTGCCGCAACCTCGAGATCATGAGTGGGGTAGTTCTTCTCATTAGGCTTCAACTGGCGAGATGTATAAGCAACAACTTTCTTCTCTTGCATCAATATTGCGCCAAGACCTTGCAGAGAGGCATCACAAAAGACCTCGTACGGCTTGGATTCATCAGGCGGAGTCAGAACTAGAGCAGTGATCAATTTCTCTTTCAAAGTGTTGAAAGCAATATCACACTCCGGAGACCAAACGTACTTGGCGTGCTTCTGGAGAAGATTTGAGAGAGGCTTCGCGATCTTGGAAAAGTTTTCAACAAATCTACGACAATAGCTTGCGAGACCGAGGAAGCTGCGGAGTTGCTTCACGTTCTGAGGAGGTTCCCAATTCACAATTGCAGACACCTTCTCAGGATTCACGGCAATGCCCTTGGCAGAGATGATATGACCAAGATAAAGAACCTCATCGAGCCAAAATTCACACTTGGAGAACTTGGCGTAGAACTGATGTTCTCTGAGCTTATCAAGAACCAAACGCAAGTGCTTGGCATGATCTTCCTTGTTCTTGAGAAAACCAGAATGTCGTCGAGATAGACCAAAACGAAGTCATTGGTGTAGGCGTTGAAGATGAAGTTCATCATGCGAGAGAACGTCGGAGGAGCGTTGGCGAGGCCAAAAGACATGACAGTGTATTCATATGAACCAAAGCTTGTTCTGAATGCTTGTCTTGGGAATATCTTCTTCACGAATGCGAATCTGGTGATAACCCATACGGAGATCAAGCTTGGAGAATACTTGGGCACCTTTGAGTTGTTCGAACAGCTCATTGATGTTGGGAAGTGGGTATTTGTTCTTGATGGTCTTCTTGTTCACTGGACGGTAATCAACACAAAGTCGGTCCGTTCCATCCTTCTTCTTCACAAAAAGAACACCACAACCCCACGGAGAAGAACTAGGCCGGATGAGACCCATTCTTTCTTGCTCATCGAGTTGCTTCTTCAGCTCCTTCAACTCTTCAGGTCCGAGCTTGTAAGGACGTTTGCACACAGGTTCCGTGCCAGGCTCAAGATTCAATAACGAATTCAACTGGCCGGTGCGGAGGCATTCCTGGGAGCTCTTCTGGAAAGACGTCTTGATATTCGCAAACGACTGGAATTTGAGAGATGGCATCCAATTCACCCTTCTCATTGAGAGAAAACAGACGGATAGTATTATCCCGAGCGGCAAAGACAATTACATCCTCAGACGAATGAGTCAATTGAATCTGCCTGGCTGCACAATCAAGCTGAGCCTTGTGCTTAGAAAGCCAATCCATCCCGAGAATAAGATCAATATCCGAGTCAAGAACCGTAGGAGAAGATAGAAACTTGTAGTCTTCCAAGGTGATAGTAACATCTGGAGCAATGGAGTCAGCCATGCATGCGCTTACCGGGAGAGACAACTGCTAAAGGACTAGGCAAAATTTGCAAAGGCAAACCATGCTTAGATGAAAACGGTCTCAAAATGAAACAATGCGATGCACCCGTGTCAAAAAGAACTTTTGCAGGAACATCGTTAACAGGAAGGTTACCCATGATCACATCTGACGAGTCCTCTGCCTGAGCTGCATTCATCAAATTGACCTTGGCATGCTTGGGGTTATGCTTGACCACAGCTGTACTTGCCGATCTCACAGGAGGAGGAGGAGGAAGACGCCTCTGGTTGAAACACTTGTTGGCATAGTGACCCTTCTGCTGGCACTTGTTGCACGTGACCTCTGAAAGCGGACGGTGATATGGAGCACTCGATCTTGGAGCTTGAGACGAAGTCTTGTTCTGAAAGCTAGGGTTGGGTGGGTGGGAAGAACCACTGCCACCTTTGCTCTTCTGCTGAAACGGCTGACGGAACGGAGGAGGAGGAAGCCAAAACTTCTGCTGCTTGGCCACTTGAGTAGAGGAAGAAGGAGTAACATCTCTGGCTCGCTTCTTGGAAGCGTCACACCTCAACTGAGCAACCTCTTGCTTCAGTGCCATGTTGTAGAACTCATCGTACCTCAAGGGCTCGAAGAGGACAAGAGCAAGCTGAATTTCTTCTGTGAGACCACCCCTGAACTGATATATCATGCTCTTCTCATCAGGGACGTCCTGCTTGGCAAAGCGGGCGAGCTTCTGGAACAACTTGTTGTAGTCATAGACAGACAAAGAGCCTTGCTTCAGATTGCGGAATTCCTCACGCTTGTTTTCAACCACGCTCTGCGGAATATGATGAGCTCGGAAATCTCGACGAAAATCATCCCAAGTGATAACACGTCCACCTCTGGAGTCCTTGTACTACTGGAACCATTCTGCAGCTTGAACTTTGAGTTGGAAGGAAGCGAACTTGACAAAGTCCTCAGGCCTGACGTTACTGCACTCGAAATGCTTGCACAGATCCACAAGCCAATCATCAGCATCGGTTGCCTCAACACAATTGCTGAAAGTCTTTGGCCCGTTAGCAAGGAACTGGTTGAGTGTAGCAAAGTGACTCTGATTGCTGCCTTGATTCCCTTGACTGCCTTGATTGCGCTCTTGAAGAATTTGCATGATCAGCTGTGTGTTTGCATTTGTTGCGGCCATCACAGCTTGCCATGCCTTTGAAGGAGGTGGAGGCGGTGGCGGATCAGGATTCGGAGTCGTGCGTGTTGGAGGAGCCATCCTGAAGAGGTTGACCACCATTAGCACATTGATAGACAAATATTGAAGCTGAATCCAACGGAATGAAAATTGCAACATATAGTCTTCACATCCGAAAAAAATGAACGAATGCATTCCTCTTGAAATGGTCACATATCCAGAAATTGAGAAGCCACGTAGAATTAAGGTAGAGAAATAAATCAACAAGGTACGGATCAAGAACGAATAATCGGTAAGAAATCCCAATCTCAAACCAATATCCGTGGAAGAAGAACTAGAGCTACTAGAATTCCCACCTATGAAACTCCCGAACCTTTCCGGTTATGCAATCAAGTGTTGGGGATACAGGGGAAGCATAATATCTCACCCAAACTAGCAATTCCTACATCCAGCTGTATCCATCCTTCAACACATAACCAGGAAACCTTCGGAAACCATCTACCTCAACCTTCGAAAAGCATCTGTTATACAAGTTATGGCGATACTCCCAAACTCCCGCCCCAGTACTGGGTGGCGTTGAGGTTATCTCACCAACGAACTGCATAAAAGTCGGCGTACTAGACTCAGGTATTCCAGAACTGCAATGATAAAATTATGATGACAACACCTCAGAGCTCAACTCCACGGGACACTTCCACTAAACCCCTGACAGGAGGCACCAAGTCAATGTTCTCATCATAAAACCATCGAAACGATTCCAAGATACCCGCGTGATCCTAAAAAAAAATATTAACTGCAGCTCATTGATGTTGGGAACAAGAGTGGGTGCCTTCAATGCGATTATGTATCTGATACCAACTTGTAACACCCTCGATGCGACTATAGCTCCCACGTGTCGAGGCACGACTTAGAGACATAATCGCATTGAAGGCATATGTCGCAAGTTAGGCAATCTTCACAACATCCCATGTAATATGAATAATAAAGGGGAGATAACATAGTTGGCTTACACTCGCCATGTCAATCAAGTACATAAACAACATTAAATCATCCAAACACTCATGGCCCGACTACAGCGCCAAAAATAAAAGAGAACCCAACATGCGACACGGTCCCAATCACCCCCAACTGGGCACCACTACTGATCATCGGGAAAGGAAACATAGTATCATTGAGAGTCTTTGTCGAACTCCCACTTGAGCTCATACGCGTCTCCTGGAGCGGAATCATCGGGCCCTGCATCTGGTGTAATAGTAATCTGTGAGCCACAAGGACTCAGCAATCTCGCACCCTCGCGATCAAGACTATTTAAGCTTGTAGGTATGGCAAGGTAAAAATGTAAGTGGTGCTGCAGCAAGCGACTAGCAAGTATGGTGGCAAACTTATTCGTAAAGGAGAGCGAGAAGAGGAGGCAAAGCGCGAGCGAGAAACTAGAGAGCAACCTGCGCAAGCATTACTCCAACACCGTGTCCACTTCCTGGACTCCGCCTAGAAGAGGCCATCACGGTAACACACTCGGTTGATTCATTTTAATTAATTAAGGTTCAAGTTATCTACAACCGGACATTAACAAATTCCCATCTGCCCATAACCGCGGGCACGGCTTTCGAAAGTTCAATCCCTGCAGGGGAGTCCCAACTTAGCCCATGACAAGCTCTCACGGTCAATGAAGGAATAGACCTCCTCCCAAGACGTTCCGATCAGACTCGGTATCTCGGTAACTCAAGACACTTTGACAGGTTAAAACAAGACCAGCAACACCGCCCGAATGTGCCGACAAATCCCGATAGGAGATGCACATATCTCTTTCTCAGGGCACACTCAGATTGTCTTACGTACGGGTAGGCCAGCCCAGAGTTGCCCCTGGTGGCCACCGGCAGCTGACAGGTGGACCAACACTTAGAGGAGCACTGGCCCGGGGGGGTTAAAATAAGATGACCCTTGAGTCTGCAGAACCCAAGGGAAAGAAAAGGCTAGGTGGCAAATGGTAAAACCAAGGTTGGGCATTGCTGGAAAAGCTTTAATCAAGGCAAAATATCAAGGGGTTCCCATTATAACCCAACCGCGTAAGGAACGCAAAATCCGGGAACATAACACCGATATGACGG
>NC_053022.1:135845796-135863294 GCF_003073215.2 Triticum urartu
ACCATTCCGACCGTGAAGCCACCTGGGAACGCGAGGATCACCTCCGTTCTGAGTACCCAGCGTTTTTCCAGTCCTAGATCTCGGGACGAGATCCTTTCGTAGTGGTGGAGTGTTGTAACACCCCGGATGTAATTTACCTTATATGTACCCAACTCTTGCCGTTTCCGGCACTAAGTTATTTATTTTTCCTCGGTTCGGGTTTTTGTCTCCGTGTGTTTTGTTCTTTGTCATGCATCTCATATCATGTCATCATGTGCATTGCATTTGCATACGTGTTCGTCTCATGCATCCGAGCATTTTCCCCGTTGTCCGTTTTGCATTCCGGCTCTCCTATCTCCTCCGGTGGTCCTTTCTACCTTTCTTTTCGTGTGTGGGTTAAACATTTCCGGATTGGACCGGGTCTTGCCAAGCGGCCTTGGTTTACTACCGGTAGACCGCCTGTCAAGTTTCGTGCCATTTGGACTTCGTTCGATACTCCAACGGTTAACCGAGGGACCGAGAAGGCCTCGTTTGTGTTGCAGCCCATCACCCTTCCAATTTGGCCTAAAACCCACCAAAAACCCTTCCATCATCTAGAGCGTTCGTTCAAGATCGCGTGGCTGCAAACCATGCTCAATTTGGAGCCTCCTAGCTCCTCCTACCTCTATATATAGATCCCTCCACAAAAATCCCGGGTCTTCTACCAACCTAACCCTAGATCTTTCCCTCTCGCCGCGCCGGACACGCCACCGCCATGACCAATCGCGAGCGCCACTACCCGGGCGAGCGCCCCCGCGCCGCCCGTTAGCCCCGCCGCCGTCTTCCCGAAGGCCGGTGCCCGGCGCCGCCGCCGACCTCGCTCAACGCGCCGCGCGCCGCCCGCGAGTTCGTCGGCGCCCTGCGTGCCGCCCCGCATCGTGGTTGCCGCCCCCGCCGTCCACTTCCTCCAGTCCGGCCGGCCCCATAGCTCCGGCAACCGCCGCCCCGACGTCCTCCTCCTCCGGACCGGGCGAGCCGCCCCGGCGAGCTTCCTTAGCTCCCGGCCACGCGCTGTTCGTCCCGCCGACGATCCTCGTTTTCCGCGCCCTGCTACAGTGTTGCTACAGTAGATCTCCAGATCTGGATCGGTTGAACTTTTCCCCGAAACCCTAATTATTTGCAAACTTCATGTCGTATCTCTGCATCCGTAGCTCCGATTTGCGCGTGTAGCATATCAAAATGTTCGTCTCAAAGAGTACATCATTTCATCTCATTGCATCATTTTCATTTGAGCTCATCTTGATGCCCGAAATGCTGTTGGAAGAGGGCTATGTGATAATTTTCAGATCTGTTTCATCAAATAGATATTTGTCATTTTTGCCATGATTAATGTGTGCATGATATGCTCCTGAGCTCTACATGAGTTTTGTTATATGCCATGCCATCTTTACAGAGGTGCTTACCATGTATTTTTGTGATATTTGTGGTGACTAGCACAAGCTTGCAAAGTAGCGTAATCGGTAATGCTGATTTCAGGGACTTAGAATTTCACTAAGTCCTTGTCCTGATTTTGTCGGTATGCCATATGTTCATGTTGTTTCCTAGTGATCCGTGCCTCTTTTGAGGATGATCAGTAAGGATGATTTGTTAACATTGTGGTGCTCTATCCATCCATGTCTTTGTTTGCATTTATGGAGCACCCTAGCTTGAGTCAATCGAGCTCTACTTTTGCTATTTCGTGAATCCTGGCAGATTGTTAGACTCGTTAGCGATTTTGCCGAGGGGGGCGGAGGGAAAGCGGGGGGGGGTTGGGGGGGGGGGGGGAGGGGTGGTGGGGGGGGGGGAGGAGTAGCCGATTTGCCGAGGTTGTTGCTATTGATCCGTGCATGCTATGTTATTGTTCTTGCCATGTCTAGCTTCTATGCATAATGTATCTTGATGGGTGTATGCATTGATTGTCATGCCATTGCTCTGTAGTGAGTGCA
Organism: Triticum urartu; assembly: GCF_003073215.2. Classification (NCBI taxonomy): domain Eukaryota; kingdom Viridiplantae; phylum Streptophyta; class Magnoliopsida; order Poales; family Poaceae; genus Triticum; species Triticum urartu. The sequence continues at coordinate 135,847,740 of NC_053022.1, forward strand.
TCGAGCTCGTAAACATGCCTACTCGTTAACAGATTTTGCATGCTCCAGTTTTTCACTAAATCTGATGGATCTGATTATGTTTTTGCCATGTTCACATGCTTGCAATTGTATTTTCTGATACCCTTTCTCAAGGTCACTAATGGACTTTGGTAAGCCCTTTGAAAAAAAAAAAAACGAAAAATAAAAAAAAAAAAAGAAAAAAATAAAAAAAAAAAAAAAAAGAAAAAAGAAAAAAGAGTGCTTTGAGTAGCTTCATGCCATGCCTTGCTTTGTGCCATGTTAAGTTCCTGTAGCATGTATTCATGCTCTAAAGTGTGCTACCTGATGTTAAATTCCAGACTTGTGTTAATTTCACTAAGTCTGAAACCTGTTATCATTTGCACTTTTGCCATGCTTGTTTGAACCTGTTAATGGATGAATTGGCCGTAGCTCAGTGTTCATCTTTTGTCAAGCATCATGAGTGGATCCCTGCCATGTATTTTGTTGTCATGTTTGAGTGTTGTAGCATAATTATCTTGATGCATTTAGATGGCTACTTGCTGATTATCGCAGACCGGTGCCATATTTGTTTTGCTTGCCATTTCCAAACCGTGCATCCGATTCCGGTGATCTTTATATTCGATTTCAACCGAAATCACCTCACCTTTCCAGTGGCACTCTTTGGATTTCCAAGTTGAGGCCAGGTTCAATCATTCCTTGTCAAATCTTGCATATGCATCACATATCGCATCCCGCATAGCATACCATGTTTGCATCATGTTGTTGAGCATTGCACGTGGTTGATTGTGTTCCTTTTGCTTGTTTGTCTTGTTTGGGTAGAGCCGGGAGACGAGTTCGCTAACGAGGAGCCCGTTGAGTTTGCTTACGAGGATCAAGTCAAGTCTGACAACTTTGTAGGCAAGATGATCATACCCTCGAAATCACTTCTATCTTTGCTTGCTAGATGCTCGCTCTTTTGCTATGCCTATGCTACGATGCCTACCACTTGCTTATCATGCCTCCCAAATTGCCATGTCAAACCTCTAACCCACCATGTCCTAGTACAAAGTCTATTAGAACTCTCCATATCAGCCCTCTCCCAACATGATTACCTAGAGAGATCAACCGCGCTTCGTATCGATACCATTACTACGTAACAATCTATTCTAGGTTCCGTATTCTCATCGTGGTGAACCCTTTTTTTTTTTGATATAAAGGAAAGACAACCCCATCAATATGTCTCTTTGATCTCTCTCTTTCTCTTTGTTTATTCTCTCTAATCTGGGTTCTCTGACCTCTACTGATCATCCGGAAAGAAACAGATAGTAACGCGTCTCTCGACTCTACCATCGCTCCCACTCTCACCCACTCATGAGCGATCTTAGCTCTCAGGTGAAGATTGGAGGCGATCGTTCGCTTCAGCCTTTGGCAGCTGGATCATTGCGCGTCTCATTTGTGCAGCCGTACGAACATATCACTTTGGAAGTATCGATGAGTTCCATCCTGTCTGTATCGTTAAATGCATCCTTAATTCATAATCTCACACGCGCTGCGTGAGATAAGGACTGAGTGAAAGCGTGTGGAAGCTTCTCGTCCATTGTTGAACAACTGAGGGTGTGTGTATGCCACGTGACGGTGTGGACCGCCATGACAAGCGGTTCCGCACCTAACATATGGATTGTTAGTCGCTCTCCCAGATTTGCGATTTACCCTATACAAAGCGGTGGAGAGCGGACAATTAGTAGGTAGAACACTCGCGGAAACCCCTTGATCAGGTTTCCAGCCACTTCTGAGAGTGAAAACTCTACCAGCGTAAGTCTGCCCTCTACTCGTGATCTTACTAACACACTCTCTTGCTACGATCAGTTGTATAGTGCTAACACAGGACCTGTCTTCTTTCTGAGCTGTCTGGATACTCGAGGCCCTAGAGACCCAGAGTGTGAAGTAGCACTCACTCGCTGGAACACTCGCAGGTGGATATGTCATTAGTTTAATGCGAGTAGACTACGAGTCTGAGAGAGTGGTGCGTGCCCGTGACTGCTACGAAGTACTCTATGCAGCTCCTCATCGGATATTATTACTCCCAAACATCTTTTCGGCCCATCTGCCATCTGAGTTGAATCGGACGTTCGTTGGTTCTACCACGCCGCCTTGCGACCAGTTATTGGCGAGCGGATTGTCTCGTTAACAAGACGGAGTGCCGTCACGCTAACTAGAACCCTATCATTCAAGGGGCGTCGTACATCTCGAGCTAGACTCGTATCTGGTCTATTCGCTTGAGCGACCAGCTGCAGTGAGTCGCACAGGACGCTCTTGACCGGCCGGAGAAGCTTGCTCGTGGAGCATCAAGGCTCGGGGACATCCAACACGATGCCAGGTGTATCCTAAAGAGCTTAATCTGTAAAACAAGACAGATACGTGCAAATGTGCGCACCGCCGCGTGAGAATGGATCTCCCATGGGCAGATGCGGAATTTGGTAATGTTACGATTGAGATAACATGAAACTTAGAGACTTAAATTAAAGATGAATCAACACGGTCGTGTCGTAGAACCGTGAATTGGTCCTGGTATCTTCTCTCGGCGTGACGTCCTGGTGAACATTTGAAACACGGCTGTTGGGAAGTAATGACAGTGGCATATTAGAGTAGGATCTGTTCATAGGATCTACTTCTTGATCTATAAGCCCTAACTTCGATTCGCATGCTTTGGCTCCATGGTCCCATCTCAACGCTCCTCCTTTTTAACAAGTCAACCCAGGTTAGGCCAGTCTCACATTCATACTGCTCAGTTTCTAAAAGCCCTCTGTCTCTGCAGCAATCAACACACATATTTACGCATGACTAAAGCCTACTATCGTGGATAAAAATCGCGCTTCTATACCGATCTAACGCGTTCTTTACATCACGAAGAAGAGGTGCCGAGTCCGCTTATACGGAGATGATTGCTGTGAGTCCCAGTGGCAGCCCTCAACAAGTTACGTCCTGATTAACCTCTCCAGACAACCAGCAGCGAACTGGGGCCGATGATACCATTCCAGACGATGTGCTTGCAGCGTCAAGTGCGCTCGAGCAGTGTCGTAACGTAAGACCTCCAACCCAGAACCAGAATACTATCGTATGCAATTATAAAAGAATTGTTGTTCTTTCGATGTGATTCCGCGCCGAAACCCTTAAACCAAGTAGTGGGTTAGTTCCCCAGTGAATGAGCCGGCGGATCCGGCAAGGTATCACGTAAATCAGTACGCATGTTGGGGTTTTGATCTTTTATTTGTGGTACCGTAGCGACAACTACGACACCCACTTGAGTGCGGGTATCTGCAGACTCCCTCATCCGGATGATCATAACTTCGTCTACCCTTCTGAACTATTTGCTGCGCCTGAAATAACCCAGCGAGGCCCACCAAGAACCCATGTTTTTCTGTGGCGTGAGGTGCTAATGCACAAACAATAATCCGGATTATCCCGGTGCCGCATACTATAGAATTTACTTATGGCGCTGTAAAAATGGCTGAAGATAGTACCATTACTTGCGACTATCTGCCTTCTTCAATGGCGGTTATGATGCCTTCTTCGCGTTCAAATAAGCTTCCGGTACACTGTAGGAAGCATTTTATGATGCCAAGCATCGAATGTAAGAAGAGAAGGAAGGTTAGGGCCCGTTACAAAAAGTTGGTAATCAGAGCCTTCCCCGACCTTAGGAGCCCCCACTGCTTGATCGTTATTAGCGGACGAGTTGAGGCTAGAAAAATGTTTTTGAGTCATTTAGGATTTATATATGGAGAGTTTAGGAATTCTTTTTACTCCCCAGTCCCTTCATCGCTCCGGTAAGGCGTCCTGACATAGAGTTTTGACTCCTCTCTTCTCAAATTTCACTAAAAAAAATTTAGGATCACGCGGGTATCTTGGAATCGTTCCGATCGATTTGTGACAAGAACATTGTTCTTGGTGCCTCCTGTTATTTAGGGGTTGTGGAAGTGTCCCGAGGAGTTGAGCTCCGAGGTGTTGTCGTCACAATTTTATCATTGCAGTTCTGGAATACCTGAGTTTAGTTTCGCCGACATCGAAAATCTCTTTTATGCAGTTGTTGGTGGGATAACCTCGACGCCACCCAGTACTGGGGCGGGAGTTCAGGAGTATTGCCATAACTCGTATAACGGATGATTTTCGAAGGTTGAGGTAGACGATTTCCGAAGTTTTTCTCGGTTATGTGTTGAAGGATGGATACAGCTGGATGTAGGATTTGCTAGATTTGGGTGATATATTATGCTTCCCCTAAGAACAAGATACGTGCGACTCCTATCGGGATTTGTCGGCAGATCAGGCAGATTTGCTAGTCTTGTTTTACCATTCTTGAAATGTCTTGTAACCGGGATTCCGAGACTGACCGGGTCTTCCCGGGGGAAGGAATATCCTTCGTTGATCGTGAGAGCTTGTGATGGGCTAAGTTGGGACACCCCTGCAGAGTACAAACTTTCAAGAGCCGTGCCAGCGATTATGTGGCAGATGGGAATTTGTTAATATCTGGTTGTCGAGAACTTGGCACTTAACTTAATTAAAATGAATCAACCGCGTGTGTAGCCATGATGGTCTCTTTTCGGCGGAGTATGGCAAGAGAACACAGTCCTGTGTTACAACTGATCGTAAGTAGTTTCAGGATCACTTCTTGATCACTTCTAGCTTCTCGACCATTGCGTTGCTTATCTTGTCGCTCTCATTTGCGTATGTTAGCCAACATATATGCTAGTGCTTGCTGCAGCTCCACCTCACTACCCCTTTCCTACCCATAAGCTTAAATAGTCTTGATCTCGCGGGTGTGAGATTGATGAGTCCTCGTGACACACGGATACTTCCAAATAGTTGTAGGTGCCGAGGATACCAGTGCAGGTGACGATGCCGAACTCAAGTGGGTGTTCTACGAGGATTCGGGACGTTACTATGTTTCTTTTCCGGATGATCAGTAGAGGAGCCCAGTTGGGACGATCGGGGATCTAGCATTTGGGGTTGTCTTCCTTTATTTGGTTCCGTAGTCGGACCTTTGATTGTACCTTGGATGATGTATGGATTATTTATGTATTGTGTGAAGTGGCAATTGTAAGCCAACTCTTTATCCCTTTCTTATTCAATACATGCGATGTGTAAAGATTACCCCTCCTGCGACAAACCTACCGTGCGGCTATGCCTCTAAGTCGTGCCCCGACATGTGGGAGATATAGCCGCATTGTGGGTGTTACAAAAAGAGAGCCCCTACTTTCGTGCACCGACACCGAGGATCTTGGAGAACGCATCCAAGCTTTTGCAATAGCCATGGCAGAGCTTGTGGGTGTCGATGAGGTCGGGAGGGCTGGAGTTCCATAGAGGGTGCCACCGTCGGGAAAGGAGGGTTGTCCACGCCCCATATTTGATTGGGAGGAGGGAGATGCTGACTGAGGGAGTCCTAGATTAGGGGGTCACCAGACAGCCGGACTATATCCTTTGGCCGGACTGTTGGACTATGAAGATACAAGATTGAAGACTTCGTCTCGTGTCCGGATGGGACTCTACTTGGCGTGGAAGGCAAGCTAGGCAGTACGGATATGTATATCTCCTCCTTTGTAACTGACCTTGTGTAACCCTAGCCCCCTCCGGTGTCTATATAAACCAGAGGGTTTTAGTCCCGTAGGACAACATACAATCATACCATAGGCTAGCTTCTAGGGTTTAGCCTCTCCGATCTCGTGGTAGATCAACTCTTGTAATACTCATATCATCAAGAATAATCAAGCAGGACGTAGGGTTTTACCTCCATCAAGAGGGCCCGAACCTGGGTAAAACATCGTGTCCCCTGCCTCCTGTTACCATCCGCCTTAGACGCACAGTTCGGGACCCCCTACCCGAGATCCGCCGGTTTTGACACCGACATTGGTGCTTTCATTGAGAGTTCCTCTGTGTCATCGCCGTTAGGCTTGATGGCTCCTTCGATCATCGATAGCGATGCAGTCCAGGGTGAGACTTTTCTCCCTGGACAGATCTTTGTATTCGGCGGCTTCGCACTGCGGGCCAACTCGCTTGGCCATCTGGAGCAGATCGAGAGTTACGCCCCTGGCCACCAGGTCAGGTTTGGAAGCTTAAACTACACGGCCGATATCCGCGGAGACTTGATCTTCGACGGATTCGAGCCCCTTCCTAGTGCGCCACACGGTCACGATGAGCATGATTTAGCTCTGCCATCGACAGTGTCAGGAGATCGCGCCGGCAACCGCTCCGACCCTCAATTCGGAGCCAGTGTCCATCCATGGGGGGTGGATAGACCCCGCCACGGAGGCCGCACTCTCATCGGCGATCGAGCCGAATATCGACCTTACCCTTCACGAGAGCCGTGATGCCACGCTGCCGGATCCTTCCCCGGCCACGGACTCCGAACCGCCTGCGCCCGTGCCTATCGAATCCGTGCGGCGCCGATCATGGAGTTTACCTCCGCGGATATCTTTCAGCACTCGCCCTTCGGCGACATACTGAACTCATTAAGGTCTCTCTCCTTGTCAGGAGAGTCCTGGCCGAACTATGTCCGGCAGGATTGGGATGCGGATGACGAAGAAATTCGCCGCCCACCCACCACCCACTTAGTAGCCACTGTCGACGATTTGACCGACATGCTCGACTTCGACTCCGAAGACATCGACGGTATGGACGACGATGCAGGAGACGAACAGGAACCACTGCCCACAGGGCACTGGACGCCCACTTCATCATATGATGTATACATGGTGGACACACCCAAAGAAAACGACGACGAGGAACGGAAGGACGCAACGAAGGGTTGTTCCCTCGAGAAGCAGTCAAAGCGGCGGCGTAAGCGCCGCTCCAAATCCCGCCTCGGCAGAAACATGGTCATATAGACCCAGCGATAGAGCAGGGTACCATCGCCCGACCAGGGCAACACAGAGAAATCAAACCGAACAACCCGACTCCGCTCGAAGATAACAGTCCGGACGACATCACACCGGACAGGCGCCCGGAGCAACAGAATGCCCATCAAAGGCTTGTTGCCACTGCGAGGAGTCTGAAAAAGCAGAAGCAAAGGCTCAGGGCTGCACAAGACACACTCAGAATCAGATGGAGTGAAGTACTCAACACTGCAGCGAAAGTACGGCGGTAATCGCCACACCAAGAGCTACCCGAAGCGAAAGTTGCTACCTGAATTCGACGAGGAGGCCTTAGATCCCCCGCAATTAGAAAAAAAACGGCCATCCGGTCGGATAGACGACCTCGCGGCCAATATAGAGCGGCAAACGACGCCGCACATAAGCCAGTACGCGATCCACGCGAGGGCTCGCATCAAAAGGACGGCGCAACCAGATCCATATACGGGCCACGCAAGCGCGCTCCAGTATGCAATACAACACAACAAACATCCGAACACCACGGTACACCCAAATACAGGGGTGCCGCACACCCCCTATGTTTCACCGATGAGGTGCTGGACCATGAATTTCCAGAGGGATTCAAACCCGTAAACATAGAGGCGTACGACGGAACAACAGACCCTGGGGTCTGGATTGAGGACTACATCCTCCATATCCACATGGCTCGAGGAGACGATCTCCACGCCATCAAGTACTTACCCCTCAAGCTCAAAGGGCCAGCTCGGCACTGGCTTAAAAGCCTCCCCGAAAACTCCATTGGAAGCTGGGAAGAGCTCGAAGACGCCTTTCGGGCAAATTTTCAAGGGACCTATGTCCGACCACCGGATGCAGACGATTTAAGTCATATAACTCAACAGCCCGGAGAGTCAGCCCGAAAGCTTTGGAACAGGTTCCTCACTAAAAGAGCCAAATAGTCGACTGTCCGGACGCCGAAGCCTTAGCAGCTTTCAAGCACAGCGTTCGAGACGAATGGCTTGCCAGACACCTCGGCCAAGAAAAGCCGAGAACAATGGCAGCATTAACAAGCCTCATGACCCGCTTTTGCGCGGGCGAGGACAGCTGGTTAGCCCGATGCAGCACCAGCGACCCAAGTACATCCGAAGTCAGGGACGGAAACGGGAAATCACGACGCAGCAAAAACAAGCGCCGGAATAAAGAAGACAGCCCGAAGAGCACGCGGTAAACGCCGGATTCAGAAAGCTCTCGGCCAGGTCAGCAAAAGCCGCCCTCAAAGGCAACAGAGACGAACTGTCCAGCCTAAACAAGATTCTGGACCAAATATGTCAGATCCATAGTACCCCCGACAAACCTGCAAATCATACCCATAGAGAATGTTGGTCTTCAAGCAGTCCGACAAGCTCAACGCCGAACATAAGGGGCAGGATACACCAAGCGAAGACGAGGATGAGCCTCGCAAGCAAAGCACTGGGAACAGAAGAAATTCCCACCAAAAGTCAAAACAGTCAACGTGTTACACGTAATAAAGGGGAGAAACAAAGTGGCACTCCCAGAGACACATGCCCCAGGGCCTATCACCGCGGAATTCTGCCACTGGTCGTCCCAACCGATCACTTTTGACCATCGGGATTACTCAGCAAGTATCCGGCGTGCAGGATGGGCTGCCTTGGTATTAGACCCAATAATTGACGGATACCACTTCACACGAGTCCTGATGGACGGCGGCAGCAGTAAACCTGATATATCAGGACACAGTCCGCAACATGGGGATAGACCCAAGCAAAAATTAGCCATAGCAATACTACCTTTAAAGGAGTAACGCCAGGCCCAGAAGCCCATTGCACGGGCTCCCTGCTACTAGAGGTTATATTCGGCTTCCCCGATAACTTCCGCAGCAGAAAATTTAACCTTCCACATCGCTCCATTCCAAAGTGGCTATCAAGCACTACTCGGACGCGAAGCTTTCGCTCGCTTTAACGCAATACCGCATTACGCTTCCCTCATGCTTAAGATGCCCGGTCCACGTGGCATCATTACAGTAAATGGAAATATTGAGCGCTCCTTGCGCGCAGAAGACCGTGCGGCTGCCTTGGCAGCCGCACACTAAACGGCCTCACCAACTAAAGCATCTGACAGGTCGTTAAGACCACGGACACGGTTGGACGAGTCCGGCGCAGTATATATGTAATTGATACAGGTTTGATGGCTATACCCCTATTACAATACAAGGGGCTCAACGCGCAAACAAGTGGCAATTAGGCTCAACTTTACTCATCTTGAACTGTACATATTTTCTTTAGTACAACCTACCTTTTTGCATGACAACTTTTCAACTAAGTTCCTCTCTTTTACAGATGACCATCGTGCTACACCCGTCCAGGATACGGCACAACGGAGACACAGGCGCAGACGTGCAGCAGGGACCCGTTCCAAGGATTCTTTTTAGATTAAGACCCTGCGTAAACCTTTTTTACTGTCTCTTGTTGATACACATCCCCCGATTCTCAGTACAATTGAGAAGGATGCTGACGTATTGGCATGTGGCCACGTCAGAATATTGCACGTACCTGGACACCAGGGGCTTATTACAAAGGGCACTGTTTAGCCCGGTTTACATCATAAAGACCGAATACCTTAGGGAGTGTTCGGCGTCGCGAGTTTGGCCTTATATGCATCAGCTCCGAATCATGTCTTTGGTCAAATGTTGGGTTTGCCCGGCTCCTGTGTTTTGCTGCCTTACGTTCCGCTCTATCGGCTAAGGCGGCACCAGGAGAACTACTGCGATTGTGCCCTGGTTCATCCGGACGAGCACCTCAGTAGAGAAAGCCGAAAACTGACTGTCATGATATAGCGTGAGACTGGTCAACCACTCGATGACCTAGCGGAATCTTCGGGATTCCTCCGCCTTAACGAAGGGCCGTTTCCCGGCCAGGCATGTACGCACCCCGAATTCGGATGAGTGCGGAGCCACCAGGGGCTATATAGTAGCCCCACTGTCAAACTCCTCTGGCTAAGTGAAAGTGTTAAAGCATTATAGTCCGGTTGCCTAGTTCGCTGCGCTATCACCTCCTTAATGGACCAAGACGTTGGATCAAGTGTGAACATGCGTCTTCTGCGAACACCCCCGCATTATATGCGTGGGGGCTGAAGCCGACGACTGCAATCTTTCAGGTTATATACATATATACATAAACGGCCGCACAGGAGGCATCATAATACTTTCGGGCAAAAGTATAAATACAGCCTTGATAAACTTAATAAAACATTGTTTTTACAATGGGAATACATGTCATTCAAACATAATATTCTTCGAGCACTGGGCCTCTATCGAACGAGCGCCTTCAAGAACTTCTTCAAAATAGTGCTCGGCAGCCACTCGGCCTATGGCCGAACCCTGCGCCGCGACAGTGGTGGCATCCATCTCCGCCCAGTATGTTTTGACACGGGCAAGGGCCATCCGCGAGCCTTCTATGCACGCCGACCTCTTCATCGCATTAATGCGCGGCACCGCACCAAGGAACTGCTGCACCAAACTAAAATAGCTGTTCGGCTTTGGCCTTTCCGGCCACAGATGATCCACAACAGACCTCATGGCGAGTCCGGACAATCTATTCAGCTCGGCCCATTCGGCAAGCCGATCAGTCAATGGAAGCGGACGCTCTGGAACATTAAATTGTGACCAGAATAGCTTGTCCACTTCACGATCTGTTTGATCTCGGAAGTATTCGGCCGCATCGACAGCACTCGCCGCCAAGTCCAGATATGCGTCCGCCGAACTCCACAGCCGGTCCAGAGGGGCATACTGAGGATCTCCAAACTTCCTCCGCAGCATGAAGGGTTTCCCAGCCGCGATATCCCCGGCTTGACGCAGCTCCTCCTTCTTCGCTCTCATCGCAGAGCGGGTGTCTTTGGTCGCATCGTGGCCTTTTCCAGGTCCGTCGCCTTCGCCCGGTTTTCTTCTTCAAGAAGCTGGCAACGGTCGGCAGTGTCTTTTAACTTTACAGCCATCTTGGCCATTTTCTCTTTGCTCTCGCAATGCGGCCTTTTCGGCTCTTAACTCTTTCGGCCGCCTTTAAAGCGGCCGCATTACTACTCCTTACTTGCTCCTTGGCTCGGGCAAGCTCCGCCCGAAGGGTCTCCACGGTGGCAGCTCCATCTGCAGTCACAACATATTAAAGATACTGGCATCATGCTGCTCTTATTATGTGACATCACCAGAAAAATCACTCACCCTGCCTCGTCAAGCCGCTTGTTGACAAGCACAATGTCGGCATCTGCCGCATCCAGTTGCGCTTTAGTCCGGCAAACCCATCAGTCCGGCTAGCCACCGGAGCTTCAACCACCTGCACATAAAGGCGGTCTGGTTATTACCTGGGACTACGATCCTCTGTTTGCCGCCGTTCTCGACGACAACCAGAGTCTCAGGGGCTACTATCTACACAGGGCACACCTTAAAATGTGCGGTACTGTCAAAAATGTACATCATTTCACGTACCTCAAAACCCGTCAGTAGACTCATAAAGGCTTCATGCAACCCGCTTTTCGGCGGACGAAATCCTTTCAATCACCGTACCCATCAACGTACGGTGCTCTTCTGAGATAGTCGCTCGCTCTAGCAGATCCCTCAGTACGTCCGACCGCATACCAGACGGTGCCGGACTCTTTTGGTTGCTCTCTTCAAGAGCCGGATACTGGGGACTTCGGGTGGCCATAGGATTATCTTCTGGCCTCCGCCGGAATCCGGAGAGACCCTCCGACGACACTTCAAGGTCGCCCGCTTCTTGAGCTGGGGAGTCCGGGGAGGCGTTTCGCTCTCCATCATCTCCGGAAGAAGATCCCCCGAAGACGAGCTCTGCTGAGAAGGGCTAAGATCCGAACTGCAAGATAAATGCTTCGGTTATTTTCCTCAGAAGTAAGGTAGGATATCTTCACTATTAAGTACTTTTTGATTACTTACAGCTCGTTAGAGGGCTGATCCCCGCGCGGACATTGTGCGGCAAGAGCACCCTCCGAGGCAGGACCCTCTGGTGGAGATTTCTTCTCCCGTTTGGAAACCTTGGTTTCCAGATCTTCAGAGGTAGTCCTCTTCCTTCCCCGGGCGAGAGAATGTCAGATTCTTCCCCTGGGTTATCCTCCCTCACGGAGGCGCTCATTCCCTCGGTTGGAATAGGTAGCGGTGGAGGCCCGCTTTCGCCCTCTTTATTCCCCCCTTCATCTTCCTTTGAGGGCACCAGGCAAGGTGCTGGCTCGAGCATCTTTTCCAGCACCGGATTGTCCAAGCCTTCAGGAAGGGGGGCCGAACACCGGATCATCTTCGCCTTTGTTATCCAGTCCTGGTCAAAGAGCGATTCTTCAGAATGATGTCATGATAAAGAAAAGGACAGTGTGTTCGGCCATGGGATTACTTACTTGGGCGCGGTGCGGTTGCTGCTCAGGCCCACATCCTCGGTAGTGTCCGGACACTCTATTTGGGGTCCGAAGAACGATTTGTACATCTCCTCGTGCGTCAGGCCGAGGAAATTCTGAATAGTGCGGTCCTTCTGGGTTGAATTCCCACATGCGGAGGGGCCGGCGTTTGCAAGGCTGGACTCGACGAACCAGCATGACTTGCATCACCATAACCAGACTGAAATCTCCCTCGAAGAGATCTCGGATGCGGCTCTGCAGTATGGGCACGTCCTTGGCTGGCCCCAGCTCAGCCCCCTGCTGATCCATGACATCAGTTGTGGTGGAGGGCCCGAGCGAAGGTGGGGGCAGCTACCCACTTGGCACTTCGGGGAGCTGTGACGTAAAACCACTCCCGTTGCCACAATCCGGACACCTCTGGAAAGGAACCCTTTGGCCATGGAGCATCAGCAATTTTGCTTATTAGAGCACCTCCGCACGCTGCGTACTGCCCCTCGACCATCTTCGGCTTCACATCAAGGTCTTGAGCCACAGGCCGAAGTGAGGGGTAATGCGGAGGAAGGCCTCACAAACGACAATAAATGACGAGATGTGAAGAGGGAATCCGGGGCTAGATCATGAAAATCCAGCCCGTAATAGAACATAAGACCCCTAACAAAGGGATCCAGAGCGAGGCCTAGTCCTCGGAGGAAGTGGGAGACGAACACAACGCTCTCGTTGGGTTCGGGAGTAGGGATGACCGTGCCCTCTGGCGGGGGCAGCCTGTATGCGAACACACGGATGTAACTTTCCCTTTTTTGTACTCCAACTCTTGCCGTTTCCGGCGTTAAGTTATATTTATTTCTTGGGTTCGGGACTTTGTCTCCGTGTGTTGTTTTCGTTGTCATGCATCTCATATCATGTCATCATGTGCAATGCATTTGCATACGTGTTCATCTCATGCATTCGAGCATTTCCCCGTTGCCGTTTTGCATTCCGGCGCTTCGTTCTCCTCCGGTGGTCATTTCTAGCTTTCTTTCGTGTGTGGGGATTAAACATTTCCGGATTGGACCGAGACTTGCCAAGCGGCCTTGGTTTACTACCGGTAGACCGCCTGTCGAGTTTCGTACCATTTGGACTTCGTTTGATACTCCAACGGTTAACCGAGGGACCGAAAAGGCCTCGTGTGTGTTGCAGCCCAACACCCCTCCAATTTGTCCCAAAACGCACCAAACTCTGCTCCATCACCTACAGTGTTCAATCACAATCGCGTGGCCGAAAACCGCACCTCATTTGGACTCTCCTAGCTCCACTTATGCCTATAAATAGCCCCCCCGTTTTCGGATCTCGGATCTCTCCCCGTCCAACCCTAGCTAAAAAAAACAGATCCCGCCGCCGCCGGACGTGTCCGCGCCAGGCCGGACAACGTCCGGATCGCACCCGCCGCCGCCCGCAGCCACTCGCGGGGCGCCACGTGGCAGCCGGCCGCCGCCGCCGCCGCGGCCCGCCCGGCCCGCGCAGGGCCCCCGAGAGCCCATCGCCCCGCCGCCCGCCGGCCCCGCCGCCGTCTTCTCCCGCGCCGGCGCCCGGAGCCGCCACGCGCCGCCGCCGCCTGGGCGCCCCCGCGCCGGATCTTCTCGCGGCCGCCGCCCCACGCTGCGGTCGCCGCCTCCGGCCGCCGCCGCGCCACCCCGCCGCCTCGGTCGCCGCGCCCGCGCCGCCTCGCCGCCGGCGCCCCACTCCGGCGACCGCGACAGCTCCGGCGAGCTCGGATCCAGCCGTGCCTCGGTTTCCGTGCATATCTGAGATATTTTGCATCGGGGTTGACTTTTTCCCCTCCGAACCCTAATTTTTTGTGCATTCTTTGACCTGCTGCAACTTTGCATCCATAGCTCCGATTTGGGCATATAGTATATCAAAATGTTTGTCTCGACGAGTACATCATTTCATTCCATTGCATCATTTTCATTTGAGCTCATCTTGATGCCCGAATTGCTGTTAGAAGAGGCCTTCGTGAGTTAATTGTCAGATCTGCTAGTTCATCTTAGACTTTTGTCATTTTTGCCATGATTATTGTGTGCATGATATGCCTGTGAGTCCTTCATGTATTTTGTTAAGCATTTTATCTTCTTTCCAGAGGTGCAACCCATGCATTTTTAGGATGTGTGTGGTGACTTGTGCAAGCTTGCAAAGTGAGGCACACAGTAAATCTGTTTTCAGGGACTTAGTAGTTTTCACCAAGTCTGGGATTATTTAGTTCATGATGCCATATGTTCAGCTTGTTTCCTAGTGATCCGTGCCTCTTTTGAGGATGATCAGTAAAGGAGTTTTGTTAATCATGTTATGCTCTATTCATCCATATATTTTTTTGCAATTTTGAAGCAACCTAGCTTGAGTCAATCGAGCTCTACTTTTGCTTCGTGATGAATCTGGGCAGATCGTCAACTCGTTTGCGATTTTGCCGATGCTATTGTAGTTGATCCGTGCATGCTATGCCATTGTTCTTGCCATGTATAGCTTGTATTTTGTGCCTTCTTAAAGGATGTATGCTTGTCTTGCCATGACTTGCACCGTAGTGAGTGCATCGAGCTCGTTTACATGCCTTCATGAGTTATATTTCAGCATGTCTCAGTTTTCACAAAGTCTGAAAACTGATTATGTTTTTTCTATGTTCGTGTGCTTGTTAGTACATTTTGTGACCCCTTTTGGCCCCAGGTAACTTAGGGACTTTTGTTAAGCTTGTTGAGTAGCTCCATGCCATGTTCTTACTTGTCTTAATCAGTTCATGTATCATGCTGTTTTGCTACTCCGAAGAGGGCTTCGTGATCTGAAATTTCAGACATTTGTTAATTTCACTAAGTCTGGAATCTGTTTTGCATTTGCGTTTTTTCCATGCTTGTTTGAACCTCATGATGAACGAATTGGCCGTGTCTCAGTGCTAGTCTTTTGTTAAGCATCTTGTGTGCATCCCTGCCATGTATTTTGTTGTCATGTTTGGTGGCCGTAGCATGTTCATCTCATTGCATTTAGATGCCTACTTGCTATAAATCGCAGACCGGTGTCAATTTTGAATCGCTTGCCATTTCCGAACCGTAACTCCGATTCCGACGATCTTTATATCGTTTTCAAGCGATTTCATCTCATCTTTCCAGTGGGACCCTTGAAATTCCAAGTTGAGGCCAGGTTCATGCATTTCCTGTCATATCTTGCATTTTGCATCCCGCATAGCATATCATCATTTCATCATATTGCTTGGTCCTTGCACGTGGTTGATTGTATCCTTGTTGCTTGTTTGTCTTGTTTGGGTAGAGCCGGGAGACGAGTCTCTCTT